>NC_037674.1:42427425-42511192 GCF_003255815.1 Theropithecus gelada | reverse complement strand
CAAAAAAAAAAAAAAAAAAAAAAAAAAAAAAGAATAAGTCGCAGGGAGAAGTCTGGCAGATGCCACCCTCATCGAGTGATCAGAATGGACATCGACAGGAATGGAACAGATGCAAACCCTGCCCCGCCTATGGGCTGCAGCAAGGAGACAGCGTCACAGAACCGCCCTGCGGAATTCCCGCCAGAGATGCAGGACCCGAATCTAGTCATGAGAAACATCAGACAACCCCAAACCGAGGGACATCCCATAATAGTGCGGTGGTGGGAACGCCAAGGAAATGCCAAGGAGCTGTTGTAAACGGAAGCCGACTGGGGACTTGACAACTACAAGAAGCATGATTCTGACCTGCATTCTTTGCTACAAAGAACATCATGGGGAAAATGGCAAAACAGTGCAGCGGCTGGAGATTACGTGGCAGTGATGCTTCACTGTTTATTTGCTGATTTTGATGGCTACAGCAAGGTTAGTTAGAAGATGACTTTGTTTACAGGAAACAGGCACTAAAGTATTTGGTGGCCAGGCGTGGTGGCTCACACCTGTAATCCCAGCACTTTGGGGTCAGGAGTTCGAGACCAAAACATCATCTCTACTAAAAATACAAAAATTAGCGGGGCGTGGTGGTGTGCACCTGTAATCCCAGCTACTGGGGAGGCTGAGGCAGGAGAATTACTGGAACCTAGGAGGCGGAGGTTGCAGTGAGCAGGGATCGTGCACTCCAGCCTAGGCGACAGAGCAAGACTCCATCAAGAAAAGGGAAGGGGAGGGGAGGGGAGGGGAGGGGAATTTGGTGAACCTGGGGAGTGATTTCAGCAAGTTACTCTTAATGGTTGGGGGATAGGGGGAGAATTACTTGTACTATACTTGCAACTTTTCTCCATGTATGACATTGTTTCAAAAAGAAAAATAATTAAAACTTAACAGGTAACAAAAAGTGAACGGGCCTTTGCTTTAGCTTTGGGAGAACGTGTCGAGACATGTTTCTTTGTTGGTGCGAGGGCGCCCTCTTGTGCTTATTAAGGCACAATGCCGCACTCTGCCCCAAGTGGGGTCTGACACTCGGTTCCTCCTCTACAGCTGTAGATGTCCTCAGAGTTCATCTCATCCAACCCCTTGTCTCTGGCCAGGATTTCTCCTCACCTGATCATAAAGATACCTGTGTCTTCAACCTCCAGAGTTCCAGAATCCCTTTCTGGCCCTGCCGCTGAGAACTGCCCTGGTAGGTTCTCTGGACATGAAGTAAGCTGTGAGCCAGGGTGACGAGGGGCTGGGCCAGCCACAAGGGCTGCAGAGGACGGAGCCCAGCGGGAGGGCTCCTAACCTCTGCCCAGCCTTGGGCACATCACCTCCCTGCTCGTAACTTCAGTTTCTTCATTTCTACATTGGAAACCATGAAACTTGCCCAGACTTTCATGGGAGCTAATGAGAGAAAAAAAAATGGGTCCCAGTTTCCAGTTAATGGGTGACCACATGTCCAAGCCGCCTGGGGAGAGCCTGATTTACATCTGCTGCCTGGCGTAATTACTACTGACCCCTCGTTCTCGCTCACAAGTGTCTCTGTTTGGAAAATACATCATCTGGTCACCCTACCAAGTATAGATGATATCCCGGGTGAATGATAAATCACACAGTCACCCTGCCACCTGTGGACTCACTTCCTAATGGATTTTTCAATGGTTTATTCCCACCCATTCCGCTCTGGACATGACCCTTGTCAGAGCAATGAATGCAAACTCATGTGAGTGCCGCCATTGACAAATCACAGAGTGAGTCCCGTCTGCGAGGGGAGTTATATCCACCTTTGGGGGCTGGGCATTTGGTGGCCAGCTAGCAGAGCAGCAGCTCTTTCTCTGGAATTCCAGCATCCTGGGCAGGCAGCTGGGCCCCAGGGCCTGAGTGTGTAGGTTACAAAGTGAATTGTTGAAAAGGATATTTAAGATCATAGTTTAGTTTTGTGATGGAGGAAAATGAAGCAGCATCTCAGTCCCTGTTTCTGGAAAGGGGAATCCAAGCCTTTGAGTGTTAGGGTGGGGCAGAGGTGAGTGAGGGGTGAGCAAGGGTGACAGTGTTTGTGTGTTTTGGGGGCTGCCACCAGATTTGGTCATCCTGGGATGGATCTGGTTTTCCTGGGGTGGGGGCAGGCCTGGGAGGATAGGGTGCATTTAGGATCAGGGAGAGGGTGACAAGGTACCTGGAAGAAGATGGTAGCTCTGGATATTCTGCTGAGAGAGGAGATGAGGAGGCTGTGAGTTCCTAAGATGGGGTCCTGTGCCTGCTCCCCAGTGCAGGCAGGGCCTTGTTGGGCTGGCGGTGGGGGTCAGGGGACTGGACAGGGGTCTTTGGTGGCTCTGTGCACAGCCAGCAGAGTGGAACATCTCAGTAGCTGGTTCCATGAAGCAGGGGCCAGAGGACAAAGAACAGGTCCTGCAGCAGACATTTGCAGGGGAAGGGGCAGCATCAACGTCAATGTCACAGCCTGGGCTGTGGGCCCGGCCCTACCCCATGTCCTGGGACACCAAGTCCATGCACAGCTTCTTGTAGGATTGAAAAAGGGGTGGAGATATAGGGTGCTGCAGAAATGCTCTAGAAATTGGCCCTTGTGGGCCAGGGGTGGTGGCTCACACCTGTAATCCTAGCACTTTGGGAGGCTGAGGCAGGCAGATCACTTGAGGTCAGGAGTTCGAGATCAGCCTGGCCAATACGGTGAAACCCTGTCTCCGTTGAAAATACAAAAATTAGCTGGGTGTGGTGGTAGGTGCCTGTAATCCCAGATACTCAGGAGGCTGAGGCAGGAGAATCGCTTGAACCTGGGAGGCGGAGGTTGCAGTGATCCAAGATCATGCCACCGCACTCCAGCCTGGGTGACAGAGAGAGACCCGTCTCCAAAAAAAAAAAAAAAAAAAAAAGAAGAAGAAGAAGAAGAAGAAGAAAGAAATTGGCCCTTGTAAAGGGGATATGGAAGGCATGGGGATACAGATGAGCCAGATTTAGAAAACTGAAGGACTGGGACGTTTCTTAGACCCAAGTGTGAAGAAGGTTTCAGACCAGCTGCAGGAACTCAGTGAGTTCCTCTGAGAGTGACCAGGCTCTCCGGGAGCTGGGCTAGGGGTGCAGCAGAGACTTGGAGTTCCAGTTTCATTTTTTTTCATTATTATTTTTTAAATGTACATTCATGTGCAAAGGGCATATGTTCTAGAAAACAGGTAATATGAGTGTTTCTATGACAGGAGGTCATTGCGAAGTGTGCCACTGAGTGGGGCGCCTTCCATGGCCAGGTGCTTTAGGACATGATCTCAAACCCTCACATCCACTCTGTAGACAGAGACGATTACCCTCATTTTTCAGATGGGGAAACTGAGGCTCCATGGGGAGCCATGACCCCGCTGAGCTCTTACAGGCAGGTAAGCGATGGGGCTGGGATTTGTCTGTCTGTGTTGTGGCCACTATGCCCTAAAACCTGCCTGCACCGTCGTAGGGTGCTCATTCCCTGGGCCTCTTTGGGTTTCAGGCCCTGGCCTTTGGAGCTGTGGAGGGAGAGCTCGTGAGGAGGCCTGGAAGACCGTGACCCTGTAGAGGCACCTGGTGGTGGCCTGGGGGTCGCTGATGGGCGGCAGGGTCAGCAGTCAGAAATAGGAGCTCTTTGGGGGCTAGGCAGGGACAAGCCAGGGCCCCGGGACACCTCTGTGCCTGTCCCTGGCCTGGCCCCAAGCCCTGCACTTCACTTCCACCTTGCAAATCTTGCCAACTTGAACCCTACAGAGAAGGGGGTTCTGGGAAAAGCAGTTCTGAACCTCAGGGGACAGCAAAGGCGCCAAGTGACACCCTGGCCCAGTGCAGTGCCCCTAGGGCCTGGCCTTGCCGCTCCGGGTGCCGAGTCCTCCTTTGTAAGAGAAGATCCTTCGCCAGTCCTGGCCTCCTTGGGAGACTCCACAAATGCGTGTGTTCAGGGAGCCTGGCAGCTGCTTTGTGCTCAACGCACGTCACTGAGTCCAAATAGAAGGTCTTATGTTAAAACATAACTTACAGAGAACGCGTGGTGACGCTGTGGGCTGGGAGAGCTTCGTATCAAGGTAGCAGCTGCATCTTCAGGCTCCTCAGTGTCCTGAGGGAACCGTCAGGCCTCTCAGGGCAGCTGGGGGATCTGGGGGATGCTGCAGTTGGGAAGATGGCTTGGCAGCGGCCCCTGCCCCTGACACACACTGGACATGGACACAGACCAGGGCCCCCTGCCCAACCTGAGCCAGGTAGTGTGGCTCAGCACTGCGGCCTCGCCGGGGGCCCTGGGCTCCTACATTTTAAAGGGAAAGAAGATGGAGGGAGGGAGACAGGACAGGGAGGTGGGGAGCCGTTTCCATCCCTCTCTGGTTTCCTCTCCCCATCCTCCCCTCTCCTCTCTGACCAGCCTAAGGGGCCCTCAGTGCTGTACAGGTTACAGAGTCCCTCTTTTCTCCCTATGGCCCCTGCTCTGGCATTAAGATGTGGGGACGAGAGAGGGAGAGCAGGGCCCCTTTCCCTGCCCCGTGGAGCTGGCCCTGCTGGGGGTTCAGGCGCCTGCCTCTAGAGCAGGCTCTGGTAGCCTGGGCAGTTGCTTTCAGAGAGGGCTCTGTGCAATGGCCCCATGCTTTCTCTTCCTGCAGGGAAGCACCACCAGAAGGAAGCCTGGCCTGGGGATCCCGGAATGAAGGCAGACTCCATCACCCCTCTCTCACGCCAATCCCTACCTGCCCCCAAACACCCCCTCAACTTTCCCCACAGAATTAGCCAATTAGAAAAAGCTTCTCTTCCCAGCAGCTGTAGAGAGGCAGCCCCAAATGGGGTGGGCTGTGCTGGGACAAGGGACAAAGATGCTCGTCTGAGTCCAGCCCCTGATGAGGGCGGCTGTGAACCTTTGGGTGAGTTTCTTTCTCAGCTTTGGACCTGTGTTTCTGCCTGTGATGAGCAAGCTCACCCCTGCCTTCCCAGCCCATAGGCAGGATGTGTGGGAAGTGAGTTCAGCCCCCAGCACAGTGCCAGGTGCATGGTAGACACGCAATGAAGTACAATGTGGGATTTTTCCCCCCCGAGACAGAATCTTGCTCTGTCGCCCAGGCTGGAGTGCAGTGGCACAATCTCAGCTTACTGCAACCTCCACCTCCCGGGTTCAAGTGATTCTCCTCCCTCAGCCTCCTGAGTAGCTGGGATTACAGGCACACACCACCACTCCAGGCTATTTTTTGTATTTTCAGTAGAGATGGGGTTTCACCGTGCTGTCCAGGCTGCTCTTGAACTCTTGACCTCATGATCCACCCGCCTGGGCCTCCCAAAGTGCTGGGATTACAGGCTTGAGCCACCGTGCCTGGCCTTTTTTTTTTTTTTTTTTTTTTTAGACAGAGTATCACTCTGTTGCCCAGGCTGGAGTGCAGTGGCACGATTGTAACTCACTGCAGCCTCCAATCCCTGACTTCAAGCAATCCTCCCACCTCAGCCTCCCAAAGCTCTGGAATTACAGATGTGAGCCACTGTGCCCGGCCTACATGTATTGTTTTTCGTTTGCTTGTTTGTTTGGGATGTGGTCTCACTCTGTCACCCAGGCTGGAATGCAGTGATGCGATCTTGGCTCACTGCAGCCTTGACCTCCCAGGCTCAAGCGATCCTCCTACTTCAGCCTCACCAAGTAGCTGGGACTACAGGCTCATGCCACCATGCCTGGCTAATTTTTTGTTGTTGTTATTGTAGAGATGGAGTTTCGCCAGGTTGCCCATGCTGGTCTTGAACTCCTGGACTCAAGTGATCCACCTGCCCTGGCCTCCCAAAATGCTGGGATTACAGGCTATATATTGCTCAAGAAAGAAAAAGCACTAATGGCTGAGGTTAGAGAGAGCTTGCTGAGGAAGAGGGAACATAAATGGGAAATACCGGCCTGGTAAAGTGGTGTGGCCAAAGGACAGCATGGAGCAGAGCCAGGATAAACTGCTCTGGGTGAAGAGGTGAGTCTGGGAGCTTTGGAGCGGGTGTATGGAGAGTGAGCTATTGACCTGTTTCCAACACTAAGTCCCCTTTGAGTGGTCCCACCTCTGTGATGACATCTCCATCCCCTTAGCTCTGCAGGCCAGAAACCCAGGAGGCGGCTTTAGTACTTTTCCTCATCCCATATCCAATTCATCTGCAAGCCTTGCTGAGTTTGCTTCCTAAAAACCTCTTGCATGTGGTCATTACTCACGCCTTGGCAAATCATAAGAACAGGAGAGGAATGGGCATGAAGGCTGGGCAGCCAGAGGGGTGGACTCCCGTGGTCCCGAGCCCTTGCTGTATTTGTGCAACACACCCTGGTGTGTGGCCCGGGACGGAACAGAGCCCCACTTTGCTGTGCTGAGAATGCGGGCATCTGATCTAAGCTTGCCCCTTTGCTTCTTCCAAGCTGGAGGTGGATTGTAAGTGAGTGATGAGAAGAAATAAGGCAGTTCTGTGCTCATCCTCGCAGCAAGGCCCAAGGCCAGTGGTGGCCACCTCACCAGGTAATCCCTGCAGTGTGGATCCAGCTGGGGACAGAACGCCTGGCTTCCCTCACCCCTGTTCATTTCCTATGCTTGAGTCTCCCACCTTCGCATCAGCCCTGAGCACTGCTTAAGAGCCTTTCGATGTGTTCCCTGTTTAATACATGGTTGGTTTCTGTTAGTGTCTGGCTGCAAAATGAGCTGCAATCGAACCGAGGAGTTCAGAGACAAGGGATCAGGGATTGGATCAGGATTTGGGTGGAGGACTTCTGTAAGGAGGTGGGACTTGAACAGACGTTTAAAGGAAGGGAGAGGGCTTCCCAGGGGAAGGAAAATCTGCCCACAGTGAAAGAAAGCTCGAACAGTGAGCAGCAATGAGGTGAGGGAGCGTTTCTGGGAATAGAAGGGAACTTTGGCGGCGCCCTAATTTATAGCCCCTTCCTGGTAGGACCAGCCCCAACTCTAAGTACCTATCACTGTCATTTCACTAAAATGAAAACTGCCTCAAGATTCATTTATGCATATGGCTTTCATTAGGAGGTATGATTAACTCGCTTCATTTGTTCATTCATCAGATTTAATTGGGTGTCCGCTTAGTGGCAGGTGCTGTGTTGGTCACTGGGGACACTGAGATGAATACATATAATCCTTGACCAATCCACAAATTCAGTTCAGAGGGACAGACAGGTACCATTACAATGCAACGTGGCAAGGCTATGCTGGGGAATTACATAAGCTTTGGGGGTACAAAGGAGGCAGCAGGGACCTCTGCCTGAGATGAGTCAGAAAAGAACTTCAGAAAGTAGGTTTCAGTTCACACTAACATGTCAATGACTAATAAGGCATGAGATCTGTTCCTGAGACAGATGAGCAAGTTAATATCGGCCTCATTCACCTGGGGTCAGGATTGATAGACAGGTTTTGACAGCCAGGAGGGAAGCAGGATAGTGCTGTAGTGAGAAGCATAAGCCTTAACACCAGAATACCTGGATTCAAGCCTCAGATCTGCTATATATATGCCATCTGACCCAAGCCAATGACTTAGCCTCTCCGAGCTTGTTTCCTTAACTGGAGCATAGGAATAAAAAGAGGATTTACCTCAGAGAATGTGGGGGCAGATGAAATAAGATGATACAAACAGGGTACCCAGCACACAGTTAACACTCAGTACATGTCAAATAAAAAGTCAAGCTCACTCTGAAGAGGGGAGAGGGGAACTAAGAAGAACGAAAGGCCTCAAAAGTAAGGCTGAGAAAATAAAATGTGAATAATAGTAACCAATGAATATTGCATGTTGTCATTAATGCACGTACAGATATGCTTTTCTCTTCATTGAATCTTTCTCACAACTCTGTGAAGGAAGTCTCATTATCTTCATTTTCAATTCCATATGTTGCAACCGCTTCCTTTTATAGAGGAGAAAACTGAGGCTCAGAGGGGAAGCCATTTCCCCAAGGCCTCACACACAGCGTGAAGATGCAGTCTGGGTCTTCAGGCCACGCACCTGTGCTTTTGTTTGAGCCTCGTGATATGGCTGCCTGGGAGGGCTGGAGGGGACCCTGGCCTGAGCCGAGGCTG
The DNA here is from genome assembly GCF_003255815.1 of Theropithecus gelada. NCBI lineage: Eukaryota > Metazoa > Chordata > Mammalia > Primates > Cercopithecidae > Theropithecus > Theropithecus gelada. The sequence continues at coordinate 42,503,144 of NC_037674.1, read as the reverse complement.
GGAGGCTGCGCTGGGCGCTGTACTGGGCGCTGCAGACTGATGAGGAGACAGAGCTGGCTGAAGTGGAGGCTCTGCACTGGGGAGCTCCCAGAAGGGTTCAGTAGCGATCCCTGAGGGAAGATAGACAAGTGGGCAGGGAGGCGAGGCAGATGCCTTACAAATGGAAATGCAGAAGCCAAACGTTGTAGCCTTTTTGGGGCAGAGGGCTGGCCCGCAGGGACTGGAGGCAGGGTCTGGTGGCAGAGCTCTGGGCTCCTGCACTGGGGGAATGTCCTCCCTGGGCCAGGCTTTTCCACATATCTCCTCTTGCCCAAGTAGACATTATAATTCCTCCTCTGCCATTCAGAACACGGAGGTTCGGAGAAGTGCAGTCACGGGCCCAAGGTCACAGAGAAAGAAAGCGGCAAACCATCACTCAAACCAGGGACTTCTGTCTCTGATGCTCTGTTCCTTCCAAAACATGATCCTAGCATCTAATGAGAATCGTTGACGACTGACTGGGAGCCACAGACAGTGCCGAGTCCTTTACCTGGATTACTTGTAAACTGTAATGGCCCTCCCTCGTTTTATGTAGTAGGAACCTCAGGCTCAGAGAGGTTATGTGAGATGCCTGAAGCCACGCAGCATTACAACCCAGATTTTTCTTGACTCAGAAGCCCATACTCCTTCCTCTATAGCTTGTTTCCTGAAGTGTGTCCCATGGGATGCCCATTGGCATCCTGGCAGTGGAGGTGTTGGTGAACAAATATTTTGGGAAACACTGGGTTAGACAGTGATCTTCATGTTAAGGTTTCTCAGAACCTGTAATAACCTATTTTGTGACTCTCTGACAGTGGAAATTTGTATACGCAAACTGATTTGGTCCTTAGAACTCTTTTATCATTAAACATTGCATTTGTTAGAAATGATTTTGTTGAGTTGCAAATAAAAGAGTCACCTCCCTCAGTAGTGGCTAGGAACCTGTACAGAAATAAGCAGTCCAGGGCTGATGTGGTGGCTCAGACATGGCACTGGGAACCCAGACTCCTTCCAGTTTCCTGCTCTGCCCTCCTTAACATGTAGCTTTCATCCTGATGGTTGCAAAATGGTCTCAGCCCTTTCAGGCACCACAGCTACATTCCAGGCAGGAAGAAGGAGAAGGCAAGGTGCAAAGGTGAGTTTGAACCTTTATATCCTGGAATCATCCTCCAGCTGACTTCTGCTTACATCTCATTAGCCAAAAGTATCACATGATCACTCTAGCTGCAAAGGAGCCTGGGAATGCGAGTATTTCTAAGGAGCACATTATCAGTTGGATGGAATCAGAAGTCTATGGGTAAGAAAGAAGGGGAAGATGGATACCACAAAACCCCTCCTGGGATTAGTGTTCTATGAACCTAATTTGGAAAATGTTGCTCTATACTCAAGCACCACCTCTTCCCCTTTATTTTTCTGCCCAAAGTCAACTCACTCTCCAAGGCCTACAGATGGTCCCTCCTCTGCCAAGACTCTCAGATTTCCTTCACCTCCTAATCCATACCCCTTCCTCCTTGGCGGTTTATGCACTCCTTATTGTGGGTTGTGCAAGAGTGAGGAACACAGATGTACATCTTCCCTATTTTGTTACCTATCTGCTGCTGGAGGGCAAGGACATATCTTAGTTGCATAGGTATCTACTGCGGGGCAAGTCCTGGCACAAAAGCCAATTAATTGTATGAATGGAGTGCAGAGGCAGAAAGTGGTTCAGAATGCCTTGCTTGGTTAATTGAAGGAAGCACCAATTTAGCCAGTATAAACAGAAAAGTAGACTCTTCAAGAAGGATCCAGAGGGCTTTGGGGAACACAGGGCCAGAATGTAGGCAGGGCTCAGGACAGGATGGGACAGTCTGAAAGGGCATTAGGATGCCAGGCAGCCTCTTTCCACATGGGTTATTTCATTCCTGTCTTAGAACCATAGGGCTGCTATAACAAAATACCATAAACTGGGGGGCTTATAAGCAACAGAGATCTATTCCTCATGGTTCTGGAGGCTGGGAAGTCCAAGACCAAGCTGCTGGCAGATTCAGTATCTGGTGATGGCCTGCTTTCTGGTTCAGAGATGGTGCCTTCTCACCGTGTCCTCACATGATGAAAGGGGCAAGGGTCTCTCTGGGGTCTCTTTTATAAGGGCACTAATCCAATTTATGAAGGCTCCACCCTCATGATCTAGCCACAGGCCCCACCTCCTAATACCATCACTTTGCGGGTGAGGGTTTCAACACATGAATTTAGGGGACAGGCAAATATTCAGACCAAAGCAGTTTTGCACTGTCTACAGCCCACTTTTCTCTGCATCTCTGTCTAGGAGGCAGGAAGAAGATGGTGGTCCCTCGGTTCCCAGTGTAAATCAGCTGCAGACCCAACTGACCCACTTGGTCCAATTCCTAAGCCTGGGGAAAGACTCTGAGTAGCCCAGCTTGGATTGGGTATCACCACCTGTGTCTTCCCAGTGTGGGTCAATCAACTGAGTCCACCAGAGTGGGGTGGGGAGGAGATAGTAGGGCTTATGAAGTGCAGTGGGTGAGGGACAGTTAAAGCAGATACCCCAAGATGTGACTACCTCAACTTCGGATATTGTCATATAGCAGGGGTCAGCAGATGATGATCCATGGGCTAAATCCGGCCTGCCACCATTTTGGTAAATAAGGCTTTATTGGAGCACAGCTATGCCCATTCATTTATATATTGTCCATGGCTGCTTTCACACTGCAACAGTGGAGTTGAAGAGTTGTGACAAAGACCATGTAGCCTGCAAAGCCAGATATTTTTTTATCTGGCCCTTCATAGAGCCTGTGTGCCAATGCCTGTATTACAGGGAAGAAGAATATCTATCTAGGAGACAGGGGGCAAGGATCTTACGTTCAGATCTGTATCTCCAAAGGCCACGGCAGGGGAAGCTGGATGGATGGATGGACGGACAGACAGATGGACAGATGGATGGATGGATGGATGGATGAATTAGAAAGACAGAAGCTGGAGTCGCTGTGAGTTCTCAGACCACTTCCCTGGATTTTGAGCAGCGCAGAGGGATGGCTGGGGAAGGGTGTTTTTTCCTCCTCGTTCGCTCAGCCCCACATCTGCTCTTAATTGAGGCGTAGTGGTACAAGCCTGATTGGGAATAGCAGGGGCTGGGATGTGGTGAACATTAGGGAATAGTCACTTGGCGGGCTCCGGAGCTGCCAAAAACGAAAGTGTGCCGCTCGGCCAGATGTTCGCTCATTACCATCCGCTCTTCCTCAGAAACGTTTTAAGGGAACATTTGTTTGTTGAGGAAACACAGCTGTTCCCAGGGAAATGGGCTTCCCTCCTTTGGGCAGAGAAGCGGGGGAGGGGACTGTCGGGAGAGGGACACTGGGGACGCCGTGGGTGGGTGGCAGCGAAAGTCTCTCTGTCCGGCCAATGGCAGGGGTCTGTGTGGACCGCCCTTCCTGACGGACATCCATCCATCCTTTACAGACTGTCAAGTCCTGGGGCTCGCATTGCAGCCTGACTTTCTCCACACTCGTGCGAAGGAGGGACTGCTAGCTGGGTTTCCCAGAGAAGGAAGCAGAGGCTGAAAGGTGAAGTGACTTGACCAAGGCCACAGGCTCATCAGTGGCTGAGCCCAGTCCTGCAGCTGGACTCTGGTCACTAAGACTCTGTCCCATGCAGTGGCCCCTCATGCTCTGGCTTAGAATGGGGTGTGTCTCCTTTGGGTCTTGGCCTTAGAATCTCCACTTTCCAGCCTGCTTGCTCTTCTGTCTCTGCATTTGGCTTTTAATTTCCTGTATCTCTTTGTCTCTTCCTTCCCAACCCTGGGCTTCTGTGTTTTCCACTTGATTCTGCCTGCCTTCCACTCTACCCTTCTCAGGGGACCGTGTCAGCATCTGTGGGTGTGCAGCTCCGGCTAAGCAGGGCTCTTCCTCCATCTCCGTCTCCCTGCTTCTCTGACTCACCCCCCGTGTCCCTCTCCACTTCTGTCTTTCTTTGTGCCCAACCAGTGCCTGAAACACCATCTTGGTGTCTGGGGCAGGATCTGTATGATTTTGCCTGCACTGGAGCAACTTACTTCTCTCTCTCACTGGCAAATATTTGTTTTTTATTTCCAGATTGTACTTTTCAAGTTGTGTGTCATGACTACTTGTGGATCATGAAATCAATCATAAATGCTAGGTTGTGACCAGTAACTAAAAAGGAAAAAAAAATAGATAGAAAATATCCGAATGTCTTGTACATACTGTTTTGTGAATTATTTGTTTCAGTTCTATGTATGGACCTGGATTCCAATGTAAAATATTTGCACAATGAGATTTGGTTGAAAATGTTTGAAAACCATTGAGTAAAGGTGTGGCCACAAGTAGCAGAAAAGTCTGACCCAAAAGGCCCCCAAAGAAGGAATTAATTATCACCATTACAAGAAGTCCAGGGCCCAAAAGGCCCCAAAAGAAGGAATTAATTATCTCCACTACGAGAAGTCTGGGCGGTGGGGCTGGTGAATCAGGGGCTGGACAGCATCATCAGGGAGTCAAGTTCTTTCCTGTTTTGCCCTCGGCCCTCCTCAGTGAGCCAGCTTTCTGCCCTCATGGTCACAAGGTGGCTGCTGTGGCTCCATCCACCCTGACAGGTCCAGGAGAGAAGAAGGAACTGTCTCCTCCCCAACACCCCTTTGTAAAAACCAGGAAATCTTTCCTCTCACATTTCACTGGCCAGGACATATGCCCATCCCTTAACTCATCACTGGCAAAGGAGGCAGGTTTACCATGAATAGCTTTCACTAACCAGAACAGAGCCCTTCCCACAGTGGGTGGCTGTGCAGAGGAGAGTCTGCAACACAGGCCGGGGGCTTCTCTTGCCAAGGAGAAGATGGAGAAGCCTGTGGGCTGCACTGCCACCATCTGCCCCAGCCTCTCACGTCCCTTCTGCCTGGGTGCCTGCCTCAGTGTCCCTTTAGTCCTTCTTTTGGTCTGTCTTGAGGGGAGGCCATGGCATGTGTGGGGTATCATTTAGGCTCTCTGTGTTCATTTCCTGTGGCTGCTGTAACAAATCGCCACAAACTGGGTGGCTTAAAGCACAGAAATTGATTCTCTCACGGTTCTGGAGGCCGGAAGCCCCAAATCAAGGCCGGCAGGGCTGGGATCCCTCTGAAGGCTCTAGGGGAGAAGCCTTCCTTCACTCCCCCAGCTTCTGGTGGCCCTGGGCATCTTGGCTTGTGGCAGCATCACTCCTGTCTCTGCCTCTGTCTTCCCATGGTGTGAGCATGTGAGCCTGTGTGTGTGTGCGAGTATGAGCATGTGTGAGCATGTGCATGAGTGTGCATGTGTGAGAGTGGGTGAGCCTGTGCATAAGTGTGTGTGTGAGCATGTGAGCCTGTGCATGTGTGTGAGCGTGAGTATGTGTGAGTGCATGCATGATCCTCAATTACATCTGAAAAGACCTTTTATTCCAAATAAACTCACATTCACATGTTCCTGGATGTGGGAATATATTTGAGGGGTCACCCTTCAACCAAGGCAGTAGGGCTGATGGGCTGTTAGAAAAACATCCCTGATCCCCCATGAGGGTTATAGGGCCCTATTGTTTCTATTCACTGTGAACCTCTTAGACCACACTTGGTAGCTTCTGCTGATGAGGTGACTCACGGTGGACCCCTCCATCATTTACACTAATGAGATAATTCAATAAAGGATTGGCTATGTCAGGAAAAGCAGTCATGGCATTAGAGAGCTGGGGCTTTGAGTCATAGCATATCAGCCTGACCTCTGGGGAGGGGAGGTGTGCTGGAGATTGAATTCCATCATATGGGCGGTGATTCCATCAATTAAGGCTATGTGAAACTCCAGTAAAAACTCTGGACACTGAAGCTTGGGTGAGCTGCCCTGGTCAGCAGTCTTCTGAGTTGGTCACATTCAAAGCTGAGAGGGTGATGTGTCCCTGAGTGTGTGGTGGGTGCTTTGCATTTGAAATCCACCCATACCTTGCGTACATGTCTCTCTCTCTGGTTGGCTCTGATTTGTAACCTTCTGCTATAATAACACTATAATGGCCAAAAAGACAAATGCTGTAGGATTCCACTTATACGAGGCACCGAGAGGGTCAAATTTATAGACACTGAAACTGCTTGTTCCAGGGTGGTTGCCAGGAGCTGGAAGGAGGGATGAGGAGGAATGGTTGTTTGATGGGTACAGAGTTTCGGTTTTGGAAGGTGACAAGCCTTCCGAAGATTGGTTGCACAACAATGCAAGTGTGCTTGGCACTGCTGAACTGGACACCTAAAAATGGCTAAGATGGTAAATTTTGTGCTGTGTGTATGTTACTACAATTTAAAAAATTATAATCTTAAATATAGTGCCTTTCTGAGTCCTGTGAGTCTTTCTAGCTAATGATCAAACCTGAGGGTAATCATGGGAACTCCTAAATTTGTAGCCAACTGGTTAGAGCGTGGGTGGCCTGCGGAACCTGTGAGCTTGCAGCTGATGTCTGGAGTGAGGACAGTCTGCAGAGGACTGTGCCCATTACCTGTGAAGTGTGGCCGTGCTCCACGTAGATAAGAAAAGGGGAGGAAGAAAGTGAGAGCTGACTTTGGCACCAAGTGGCCTTTGGAATCCCACCCAGCCCTGAGTTTCTGTCATTCCTTTACAAAGACCCCCCAGCTCCGGAGCCCTGCCCCCTGCCCACCACCACCTATCTGTTCCACTTACCTGTGCTGGGCTCCTTCCCCTTGATTCCCTTTTTAGGATGTGTGTGTGTATGAATAAGTGTGTGAGTGTGTGTGTGTGAGTGAGCATGAGTGTGTGTGAGTGGGAGTGTGTGTGACCCTGTGTGTGTGTGTATGTGAGCATGTGTGTGACCATGTACATGAGTGTGCATGTGTGTGTGTGACCATGTGTATGAGTGTAAGTACATGTGTGTGAGCATGTGTGAGTGTGTGCATGAGTGTGCATGTGTGAGTTTGTGAACATGTGTGAGCATATGCGTGTGTGAGCATTGTGTGTGTGTGTGAATGTGTGAGTTTGTGTGTGTGAGCGTGTGTGAGCATATGCATGTGCATAAGCATGTGTGAGTGTGTGCATGAGTGTGCATGTGTGTGTGAGCATGTCAACATAGGCATGAGTTTGAAGCATGTGCATGAGTGTGATCGTGTGAGCATGTGCATGAGTGTGCATGTGGGAGAGTGTGTGTGAACCTGTGCATAAGTGTGAGTGTGACCACATGCGAGCATGTGCATGAGTGTGTGTGTGAGAGCATGTGAGCCTGTGCATGTGTGTGAGAACATATGTGAGCATGTGCTTGAGTCTGCATGTATGAGCGTGTGTGAGTGCATGTTTGAAGGTGTATGTGTGAGAGTGTGCATGAGTGTGCATGTGTGAGTGCATTCTCTTCCCATCAGGAAGACTGTGAGCTCCTCTAGGCCTAGAAATAGACTTTCTACCTTTCTGTTACTTGCACCACCAAAGTGTTTCCTGATGAACGGATCCAGACTTCTCTCTCTTCCCAGCCTGAAGGGCTGCCTCTTTGGTGGGCACTCACTGCCCTGCTTCTATGGTAAGAGTTTGTTTCTTTGAGTTTGTGCTGAATTGCTCTTTGGAGTCCTTGTAGACAACAGGAAGGAAGAGAGCTGTTCAGCTACAATCCAGCACAGTGACTAACAAAGCAAACAAAACGCTGCCTGGCTGCAACCCGAGCTGGCCACCCCCACCTGTGGTCCTGAGGCCAGGAGGAGGGATCAGACCCTCCTTCCCTAGGATGACCTCGCAGCCCCTGGGGATGCGAACTGTTTAATTAGAACACCTTCAGTCGGAAACGCTCCTCCGTTTATAGGGAAAACAGCAACAGGCTTTTAAGGACATGCCATAAGTTTTACAGTTATTGGATTTTTCAACTTGTTTACAAAAGCAATATTGTTAAATGGCCAACGGCCAGGCCCAGTTGTTTTTCCTCCTGTGCCTTCTGACGACAGGAAAGCATATTATCTCCCCCCAGCCAGCTCCCGGGAGGTGTGTGCAACTGCATTCCATTTTGCTATCTGTTTAATTATCCATTCAGCCCGGCTTACACTAAAAGCTCTTTCTCGTTTGTTCACAGCCAGATTTGCTCTGGAATGCAGCAAAAAGCTCCTTCCCACTTTCTCAGCCCCTGCAGCAGCTCCTGCTTCACTCCGAGAAAATGCCAGTCCCCTAAGAACCTGTCCCTTTGCAACAGTGGATCCAAAAGCTGACCCAAGAGACCTTGAACTTAACACCTCTGTGTCATGGGCTCCTTCTTAATAATAGAAAGAAGATTGCTTTAGAAGGCTGGTTTGCAAACCAGTCTGCTGGGCACTAGAAGCCTTGGGAAGATTTGAAAAATAAATCTTATTGGCCTCACCATTTCACGTTCTGACATAGAGGGTGTGGGCTCTCTAATCTGATTGTGTTTTTTGTTTGTTTGTTTGTTTTTGTTTTTGTTTTTGTTTTTGAGACAGAGTCTTACTCTTTCGCCCAGGTTGGAGTGCAGTGGCGCAATCTAGGCTCACTGCAACCTCCACCTCTGGGTTCAAGTGATTCTCCTGCCTCAGCCTCCTGAGTAGCTGGAATTACAGGCGTGCGCCACCATGCCTAACTAATTTTTGTATTTTTAGTAGAGACGGGGTTTCACCATATGGGTTTAGCTGGTCATGAACTCCTGACCTCAAGTGATCCGTCCACCTCGGCCTCTCAGAGTGCTGGGTTACAGACATGAGTCACTGTGCCTGGCCTAATCTGAATTTTTGAAAGCTCTTGCAGGTAATTTTGATACCTAGCAACTGGAGCTGGAGTCCTTTGGCCTTGATCACCTCTGCCTGTCTTTGCCCCTGAAGTTCTGTGATGCTCTCTCCTGGTGGAGGGTGAGGGTGGGAGGCCAGGCCTCCTCCCACTCCTCTTACCAGCACTGGGTAGGAACTCCACACCTGCCCAGCTGGCTGGGCTTGAGTGAGCTCACACCTGGAAAAGTCATCTCAGGGAAATATCCAGGTGGACAGGGCTCAGAAATCATGCAGCTGTGAGTAACTGGGAAGCACGGATGAGCTGATGCGAGGGTTTTGTGAATGGTCTTCTCATTGAACATCTGTACTGGCTTAGCAGTGTCTGCGGGACCTGGGAAAATGTATCCCTGGCCCAGGTTTCACTGGGAAAGCACCTCCAGATGAAGGTGGACTTGACCACTGCTGCTGGCTTGGCTGAGGGCTGTGGAGAGGAGGGTGAGGGGCAGGGAGTCCAAGGTGGGAGCCCCTGCTCTTAGCAGCCCTGGTTTGTCCCCAGAGAAGTAGGCCACAGGGAGAGGGGCCAGGAGCTCCTGCATTCAAACTTCCTCACCCCTCCCCTCTGCAGTAGTTGGAGTAAGGACATTAACAACAGTAATAATCACACTAATGCTTAACCTCACTATTGCGTTCTACAGTCTATAATGCACTTGCACATCCATTATCTTGCTCCGTCCTTAAAATGTCTCTGGGATATTGGCAGCATAACTGTCAGATGGGGTCCCCTTTTGACAGCAAAGGCGACTGAGAGTCCAAGACAGGATTGAGTGATTTCATGAAGGTCACAGGGCTGCTAAGTGGTGGGGCTAGAATTTGCCCTCAGATCTTCTAATTCCAAGTCCACAGCCCCGTGAGTCTCTTTTATCACAATACACTTAGTCATGCATGGGGCTTTCACTCTTCTCAAAGTACGTCCATATACAGGACTCTACATGAATAACTGAGCTAAGCAGGGTTAGGTTTTGAGTCCTCAGTTGAAAACTTAGGAAACCAAAACTCTTTTAAATTCTTCTTTGAACTAGCTTTTAACACCTTACTGGTTCCTTCACTAATTAGTGAGTTATGACCACACAGTCATAACCCTTGCGAATCAGAAGCTATAAAAAGGAAGGCTGTAAAGCTGGGTATGGGGACAGAGAGCAGAAAGAACAGGATGTTGGGACTTAGTCTGTAGCTTTTACAAGCTATGACTCTGGGCAAGGTACTTAAACATTAAGGTTTGTTTGTTTGTTTGTTTGTCTTTTAAATGGAGTCTCGCTATGTTGTCCAGGTTGACCTCAAACTTCTGGGCTCAAGGAGTACTCTTGCCTCAGCTTCTTGAGTAGCTGGGAGTATAGGCATGAGCCACTGCACCTGGCTTAAATTTTAAGTTTTGGCATCTATGTTAAAGGATAATTGTGTCCCCACCCAAATATCTTGACTGTAGTTTCCATAATCCCCACATGTTGTGGGAGGGACCATGTGGAGATAATTGCATCATGGGGACAGTTTCTCCCATCCTCTTCTCATGATAATTAATTAGTTCTCATGCGATCTGATAGTTTTATAAGGAACTTTTCTCCCTTTTGCTCAGCACTTCTCCTTGCTGCTGCCATGTGAAGAAGGACGTGCTTGCTTCCCCTTCCACCATGATTGTAAGTTTCCTGAGGCCTCCCCAGCCATGCGGAACTGTGAGTCAATCAAACTTCTTTCCTTCATAAATTACCCAGTCTCAGGCGGTCCTTTATAGCAGCATGAGAATAGACTAATATGGTAAAGAAGTCACTTTAATACAAATATAAAGATGAATAAGTGTCAAAAAGATTTTATTTAACTCACTAATTAATGAAGGAACCAGTAAGGTGTTAAAAACTAGTCCAAAGGAGAATACAAAAGAGCACACATACACACATATAGGAAATTTGAAATGAATCCATAAATAGTTGCAAAATTGGCCAGTATCCTTAGGGCGATAATCCATTGCATTCCAACAAACAACATTTATTTGCTTCTTTATGGACAAGAACATTTTTATTATCATTAGTTTTCTACAATGTATAGAGTTGTAATATGGCTCAAAGACAAAAAGGTACAGATAACCCAGAAAAGTCTACTATTCAGGACATCCAGTAATCTTTCTTTTCTCCCTCTTTCTTTTCTTTTTCTTTCTCCTCTTTCTTTCTCTTTCTTTCTTTCTTTCTTTCTTTCTTTCTTTCTTTCTTTCTTTCTTTCTTTCTTTCTTTCTTTCTTTCTTTTTTCTTCCTTTCTTCCTTCCTCTTTCTTTCTTTTTTCTTCCTTTCTTCCTTCCTTCCTTCCTTTCTTTCTTCCTTCCTTTCTTTCTTTCTTTCTTTCTTTCTTTCTTTCTTTCTTTCTTTCCTTCTTTCTTTCTTTCTTTCCTTCTTCCTTTCTTTCTTTCTTTCTTTCTTTCTGTCTTTTCTTTCCTCTCTTTCTTTCTTCTCTCTCTGTCTCTTTCTTTCTTTCTTTCTTTTCTTCTTTCTCATTTCAAAAACCTTCATATCTTTTCCTACAATTTTACAATAGGGGCAATCTGAAGAGCCTGTGAGAGGGTTAAATGAGATAGTATATATTTGTTACCTGGCAAGAAGTCATGGGGCAGAGGGAAAGTTTCTTTCTGTCTTTTCTAATGTTTTGCTGACCTGTCTGACAGCAGACAAATAGGAGAAAAAGGCTTAACAATTTATTTACATGTATGTGAACATAGCAGTCCTGAAAATGTGAGATTCAAAGAAGACCCAGATGGTTGAGGCTTCAACACCCTCTTGATAGGGGAGAAAGAAATGGGGGGAATGTAGGTGATTGTGAGGGATGGTAAATGATTTTCAGGGGGAAATGGATGAGCCCAAAGGACAATGGCCTGAGACACAGTTCATCTGAGCTCTGGGGGAGGTGGCAGGAAAGTGAGGGGCATGACTTCACTGTGAGCAGAGATTGTCTCATCATGCAGATAAAGACTCCCAGGTAACAGGCCGGGCGCGGTGGCTCAAGCCTGTAATCCCAGCACTTTGGGAGGCTGAGACGGGCGGATCATGAGGTCAGGAGATCGAGACCATCCTGGCTAACAAGGTGAAACCCCATCTCTACTAAAAATACAAAAAATTAGCCGGGCGTGGTGGCAGGCGCCTGTAGTCCCAGCTACTCGGGAGGCTGAGGCAGGAGAATGGCGTGAACCCGGGAGCTGGAGCTTGCAGTGAGCTGAGATCGCGTCACTGCACTCCAGCCTGGGCCACAGAGCCAGACTCGGTCTCAAAAAAAAAAAAAAAAAAAAAAAAAGACTCCCAGGTAGCCTTTTGGAGGTGCCTTCAGAAGAACAGATGAAAAGCCTGTTTGGGCCTGGTGATAACTTTTAGTTTCTCCTCCAGTGGTTAATCTTTCCTGGTTATTTGATGAGATTCCTGGGGAGGGGATCTTAAGACAATTGCATTTCTTCTGGAAAGAAGTTTCCTTAGTCAAATAAGAAATTTTCAGAAACAGCCTCCCTCTGCACTGGGGTTGTGGGAAGAGAAACAAGAGAAGGTTAGAAACTTAGGCAGCTATTAAGGCCTTCCTATTTTTCTTACTGCAAAGTGCTCAGTGTGCCAAAAAGTCATGCTTTGTGGTATTGTTCTCTGTGCCCCAACAAAGTTTATATCCTGGAGACTTCCCTTCCCTTCCCTAACTAGGCCAGAGTTCTTCCCTTCTGGATGAGCTTCCCTGATTTCCCAAGTCCATGACCTTTCTTCTCCCTGGAGTATGGTACAGAGGAAAGGGGTTGGGCCTTGATGTCACCCAGAGCCAAGGGCTGGTCTTGGCTCCGCCACAACCTTGGGCAAGTCATTTTTCTGCTGTGAGCTTCAGTTTACTAGCAGTAAAAATGAGTAGCTGGACTAGATGACTTTGAAATCATCTTTAGCTTGATAAATCTTAACCTCACGTTGACTTATACCACACAACCACAAGTACAGATTTTCTGAGACTGATTGATGGCATAGTTGAACAAACATGAATCTTGAAGCCAGACAGATGAATGTTCAAATCCCAGCTCAGTGCCTTACTATCTGTGTGACCTTGTATAAGTTGCTTAATATCTCTGAGTCACTACTGCTTATTTGTCAGATGAGATTATAAACAGAGGTCCCCAAAAATTATCCTGAGGATGAAGTTGGATGATATATGTTATGTGCCTAATGTAAGTTTAATGCTCAGTAAGTGTTGGTTTCCATTCTCCACTTTGCTATACCCACTGGGTGCTCCTCTGGGTCACTGAGTCAGATACTCCCTGCCCCTGTTGCTTTGCTTTCCCTGTTGAGGCAATTGGTGAGTGAACAAACCCTTGCTGAGCTTGGCTGCGGCCATGCATTGAGAGGGCAATAGCACTCAATTGTACTTAAGTAGTTTTAGCCTTGCCGTGGAGCTAAGTTGAGGACATGGCATGCACAGGGGTCTGGCTGGCATCTGAAGGCCACAGATGCTGCTAAATATCCTCCAGTTTACAAGAAAGGGCCACAACAAAGGATTATTCGGCCCCTGGTGTCAATAGTGCCTGGTTGAGAAACACAGGGGATATTCATGGGGCACTGATAACGTCTGCTACAAAAACCAGGACCCAAAGTGGGTGTATTAATCCGTTTTCACACTGCTGATAAAGACATACCTGAGACTGGGTAATTTGTAGAGAAAAAGGGGTTTAATAAACTCCCAGTTCCACGTGGCTGGGGAGGCCTCACAATCATGGCGGAAGGCAAAAGGCACGTCTTACATGGCAGCAGATGAAAGAAAATGAGAGCAAAGTGAAAGGCATTTCCCCTTATAAAACCATCAAATCTCATGTGACTTATTCGCTACCACGAGAACAATATGGGGGAACCACCTCCGTGATTCAATTATCTCTACTGGGTCCCTCCTGCAACATGTAGGAATTATGGGAGCTACAATTCAAGGTGAGATTTGGGTGAGGACACAGCCAAACTATATCAGTGGGTGAAGTGACTCTGTCTGGGTCACACCAAGAGTTAACAACAGCTGGAAAAGAGAAGCTGGACTCATCAACTAGGGCTCTTTCTGCCACCATGCCCCTCATACCTCATCACCCAGGTTGTCAAGTCTCAAAATTATCCTTGCCCATCCTCGTTGACATGGTTTAATAAGCAGAAGTGAACATGTCATGAAAAATGCCAAATGGTTTCAATCTACTTTTTTTTTTTTTGGTGATAGAGTCTTGCTCTGTCACCCCAGGCTGGAGCGCTGTGGCATGATCATGCTTCATTGCAGCCTCAAACTTGTGGGCTCAAGTGATCCTCCTGCCTCAGACTCCCAAAGCGCTAGGATTACAGGTGTGAGCCACTGTGCCTGGCTCAGATCTGTGAAACTTTGAGCCCTTTGCTGACAGAGAGACTTAGCCCTTTCCTCGGACCTGAAATTATGGAAACATTCCCACGCAAGAATTAATGTAAGAAAAAATTAAATGTCAAATAAGAAAAGGCAAGCAACAGTGAGCTAGGAATAAAACACTTTTGGATGTTCATTATGCTGGATTCCCAGACAGTTAAAGTAGTTCATGCATTTCCCTTTGGCCTGTGGATCTATCTCAGTGGAGATCGGGGATATCACGCATGGCCTGTTATACATTACAGCCTAAATGCCTGGGTGAGGCCAGTGGAATCCTGCTCTCCAGGTGAGGGCTTGATTCCTGGCCAGCAGAGTCGAGGAAGCCAACAGATGACTATGTCCACCATTTGAGCTGTGGGGGGCTGTCTCTCACACTCTCACACACGCATGCATATGTGGAGCCCCAAAACAAGTGGTTCCATACAAGTGAAAGGAATTTATTCTATTAATTCCTGTAATTATTTAATTAATTCTGTAAGTATATTCTGTAATGGGTGGGTAGGTGGAAAATCATAGCATCCTGTCTGTGCATGGGGAGTTTCATTTGAAATGTTGCAACCAGTTGGCATGGCCCAGGGAGAGAGTGGGCAGAGAGGGAAGTAGAATGGTTTGGGGCACTACCTGTGAGCAGCATTTGTGCAACAGACATCTGAAGGGGATGCTTCCTCTCCTTGTAGCCAGCAGTGAGCTCAGAGCTCAGGGAGCATCACGAAAACCCAGGCTGGGCAGCAATTCTGTGGAATGAGATCAGCTCCACCCTCAGTTTCCCTGTCTGTGAAATGGGGGCTAACACAATCTTTCATGTATCTTTTCTTCCTTCCATTAATAATGATTCCCTAAGGTCCTGATGTGTGCCAGACTCTGATGGAGGCCCTGGGACTGTAACTGAGGAAGAGAGAGAAGGGAGGATGTGGAAGAGGCCCTGGAAAGCAAGATCTTGGAAAGGGTCTGCAGGTTGGGCAAGAGTTGGTTGGGAATATTGTTCCGTTTTGACAAGCCCTGGGGCCAGGCTTCGTCTGTGAATTCATGCCCTTCCCCACCGGCACACAACATCCATGACCTGCCCTCCCCTTTCTTGGCCACATGCCCCCTTCTACCAGGCAGTGACCAAAGCTGAGCTTGCCCCCAAGGTTGCCATGGGATACCATGTCCTCCAGGATCTGAGGCATCCTTCACCCCTCCCACATGCCTCTTTTCCATTATCTGCTCAGTCCCTGTCTCCCTCTCATGGCTGCTGATATTTCAACTGCTTTATTATTGGTTCATTTTCCCATGGCTTTGCCTTGGCTCAAAAGCTAAACTGTACCACGCATGTCCATTAGGATGGCTATTATCAAAATAACAGAAGATAAATGTTGATGAGAATGTGGAGAAATTGGAACGCTTGTGCATTGCCAATAGGAATGTGAAATGGTATGGCTGCTGTGGAGAACAGGATGTTGGTTCCTCAAGAAATTAAACATGGAATTTCCATACAATCCAGCAACTCCACTTCTTAGTATATATACAAAAGAATGGAAAGCAGGGACTCAAACAGGTATATGTACACCCATGTTCATAGCAGCATTATTCACAGCAGTCAAAAAACAGAAGCAACCCGTGTCCATAGATGGATTAATGAACAAGATGTGGCATATCCATACAGTGGAATATCATTCAGCCTTAAAAAAGAGGAAATTATGACACAGGCTGCAACACGGGTGAACCTTGAGGGCATTACACTAAGTGAAATCAGCCAAACACAAGAGGATAAATATGGTATGGTTCCACTCATATTAGGTCCATAAAGTAATCAAACTCAGAGCAGAAAGTAGGATGGTAGTGGTTGCCAGAGGATGAGGAAAGAGGGGATGGGGAGTTTGTGCTTAATGGGTACTGAGTTTCAGTTTGGGATGATGAAAAAGTTCTGGAGATGTATGGTGGTGACAGTTGCACAATAATGTGAATATGCTTAATGTCAATGAAATGTACACTTAAAAATGATTATGATGATGCATCATATGTATTTTTTACCATAATAAAAAAAAATGAAGGGGAAAAAAGGCATTAAGTTCCTCGTGGACAGAGCCTATACTTCCTCTGTCTTTGGTTTCTGTTCGGTGATATCAACAAAGGCAATGCCTGTGTGAAGAGAAGGGGAGGGAGGGAGGAAGGAAGGGATAGGATCAGAGATGGGGGCTGTGGGGTCCTTATGTTCTCTGCCCCCAAGGTGCTCACCTCCCATAGGCCCTTCTTCCAGATCCGCAACCCTGGTTCCATCCTCTACAGACCTGAAGCAGGCACTGTAGCCACCCACCGAGGCCTCCACATGCCCTACTGGGCCTTCCTTGTTCCATCCCTGCTGACTTGGAAGGCCACATCCCCTGTGTCCCACTGTGCTCAAATCACACTCAACCACCTTCTGTTCCCAGTTGTGTCACATTCTCACCACCCACCTGTGACTTCACACAGGCCTTATCTTTTATCTGGAAAGTCTTACCTCACCTGTTGCCTGGGAAAGTCTACCCAGGCTTGGAGTGTCAGTTCACACCCCACCTGATCTATGAGACCTTCCTGGATCTCCTGCAGAGCTCATGCCCAGTCCTCTGCTCCTAGCCCATCCTAGCACCTAAGACTAGGATCTCTAGATGCCAGCATCTCCCACTAGAGGGCGGGATGGTGGAGCAGTCACAGCAGATCAGACCCATCCCCATCCTCAATCTTTCTTCCTTTCTTGCAGAGCCTGACCAGCCTGTTCAGCTGGTCCCCTTCTGCCTGGCCATGGGAGTGACCACAGCCCCAGCCCCAGGCAGATGGATCCTGATTCGTCTAAGCTGATCACAGTTTCTCATTCCCCTTGCTAGGGATTGACTGAGGAGAGGGCATGAGATCCGATTCTGGCTGGTGAAATGTGAGGGGAAATTTGCTAGGATAACTTGCAGGAGTGTTTCTTTTGTGCTTAAAAAGACATGGGGCAAGAGGAAAGAGGTAATATTCTGCCTCTGGACCTGTTCAACATTGGTCCATTGGAATTGCTGCAGCCACCATGTGACCATGAGGTGTGATGTCACCAGCATATTGGGGAGGGCAGAACCAGGCAGGGGTCAGAAGCCATATCAGTTATGTTAACAAGGAGAATTTATTATGAATCACGTTAACTAGGGACAAAGCATGTCAACTAGGTAACTAGCTGGATGAAAAGGGAGGTAGCAACTGCAAGAAGCAGATGCTACTTGTAGGGCTGGGAGAAACAAGAAAAGGGTGGGAGTCACTAACACTTACTTAGAGAAGGAGACCTCTGAGAAGGAGGTGCTGCACGGTTGGTGTGGGTGTCCCTGAGCTTAGAGGATGAGCCCAGCAGGGCAGACCCAGACTCTGAGGCAGTGTGCAATGAGGCTGTGTGTTGAAAAAGCAGCAGATTAGATTTAGCCTTCTATCAGGAGGAATTGCCTCTGCCGAGGTGAAGAAGCATTGCTAGAGCAATGCTGACAGGAAGAGTAAAACCCTTAGGAAGGCACAGGAAGTCCTTCTCCCTCTTCCAGCCATGCTGGAGGAATCCAGCTCCCCATATTGCCAGGATTTAACATGGAGCAGCTGGCAAAGCAAAAATGTGGTTTGTGGAGTCCCAGTCCTTGTGTCACAAAGCAGTGTAGAAGGGTGAATTTGGAACTGAGATAACGGCCCAGTAACTGACACAGATGGAGAGTGCCTGAATCATGGAAGTCATCACTAAGCACTGAACTAAAAACGCATGGAGCTGCCTGACTTTGGTTTCTTGGCATGGGAGAAAGTAGATATCTCCCTGTGTGAGCTGCCTGTTCCTGGTCTGCTTTTCTGTTATGAACCAGCCTCTGTACTGACACAGCCTTATCGTATTCAGCTCTTGTCCCCCACAGTGTCATGCACAGGGCTGCTACATTGGTCAACATTAATCAGATTGAACTGAAGCCCCCCTCACAGCTAGTGTGGTCTTGAGGGACTGGGACCCTGGCTCAGATTCCTGGGCATAAGTATCTGCTCCCTCCCTCAGCATACTAATTCAGGCCAGTTTTCACCTCTCCTATCCTCCGTTTCTTCATCTACAATGTAAGGGTATCAAAACCAGTTATCTGGGCCAGAGACACAGTGACTCACGCCTGTAGTTCCAGCACCTTGGGAGGTTGAGGAAGAAGGATCGCTTGAGTCCAGGATTTCAAGACCACCCTGGGCGAAACAGGGAGACCTCGTCTCTACAAAAAATAAAAATAAAAAAATTAGTTGGGCATGGTGGCATGTGCCTGTAGTTCCAGCTTCTCAGGAGGCCAAGGCAGGAGAATCCCTTGAGCCCAGGAGTTTGAGGCTGCAGTGAGCTGAGATCATGCCACCACACTCCAACCTGAGTACAGTGAGACCCTGTCTTGAAAAACAAACAAACAAACAAAAAACCAGTTGTCTCTTTGGGTTGTGCTGATGCTAGGCCTGCTTCACACACAGTAAGCATTCTTTTAGCTACCGTTATTGGCCATCAACTTGCATGCTGCTTTTCTGACAAACAGGTTTTGAATGCTCCACCCAAAAACCCCAGCTGCACCCTGTGCCTCACAGAGAGAGCCAGGCTCTGCACCTTACCTCCCTGGGCTCAAGCCACCAGCTCGATAACCTGCTTAGTACCTACTCCCAGGCCCCACAGCTCCTCCCTGTTTCTCTGGGTTGGTCGTTCTTGATGTCTTCGGGTTGCCTGAGTAATTTCCTGTTGCTACGGCTTTGTAGCCTCATGCTGTGTGTGCTATGGGTGCCATGTCCTGCCGCCAGCTGGACTTCCTTTTCTTAAAGCTGGCTCTAGTTCTGCTTCTGCATTCTCTCCCTTTTCAACAGTTTTGTTCCTCTTTCTGCTCCTTGAGCCTTTCCATGGCCTTAATGAGATGGCCAGGGATGCTCATTTCTGTGGGGCTACTCTGCAGCAGACATTCTTTTCCTGTGGTTGCTGTAACCTGATGGCTTAAAACAACACAAAGGTACTGTCTCACGGTTCTGGAGGCCAGAAGTCTGGCATCAAGGTGTCAGCAGGGCCGTGCTCCCTCTGAAGGCTCTAGGGAAGAATGTTTCCTTGCCTGTGCCAGCGTCTGGCGGCCTCGGGAAAGTTCCTTGGCTTGTGGCAGCAACACTTCAATCTCTGCCTCCATCTTCTCTCTGTGTCTCTGGGTGTCCTTTCTGTCTCCGACGAGGACACTCTCATTGGACTTAGGGCCCACTCTCATCCAGTATGATCACACCTCAATTCTTACCTGCATTGTACCTGCAAAGACCTTGTGTCTAAATAAGGTCACATTCTGAGGTCCTGAGTGGACATACATTTTCGGCAAACACTGTCAACACATAACACGTGGCAAGTTGGAGAACAGGACCCTGCCTCCCAAGAGACTCCTTGATGATCCGTAAAGACAAGCTGAAGACAAAGCAGTGGCTGTCCCCATTCGGACTCAGGGTAGCCACTGTCACCTCTGAGGCAACCTCAACATTTCAGCCCCTGTGACCACCCAGCCCCTGTTGGGCCCCCTCAGGAGGTTACTTTGCCCCATCCCTTGTGTCTCACCTACATGTTATTGGCAAGGGCCCACTGTCAAAGCACACACTGTAAGAGAACCACTGCAGTTTGGGGACTGGTGGTAGAGTGAAGGAAATAGGAAGAGAATTAAACAAATAAAGGCAAAATCTTCACCATCCACAAAACAATATGCAAAAACCAGGGCATTCCTCCGGACCGTCAATAAATAATCCAGACCACAAAAATAATATATTAGACAACTGGTGTAATGGTAGCATGTGAAAGACTGTGGAACTCTCTAAAATTAATTTTCTTCATTTTGGTTTATTAAAATTGCACTCATCTATCTACCCTGTTAAATATTTTATTTTTTCATATTAATGGCTGCAATTTCAGCTTGTGCCTGTTTCTGTCATTAACACTGTACAAACTTAATATCATTAGTAGTTTTTCCCTTAATTATGTGACTAGAGAAGAAAAACATCAAAGTTTCCGTGAAATTGGAATAGTATATCTAAATTGCCTCATGTTTATTTTAACATTAACAGTAAATGAAGCTAATGGGCTTTTATATTATTAAAAGCACTCATTTGTGTCCTGCCTGTTCTAATATATAACAAAGCTTTAAAAAATGTTAAATAATTAGTTATTTAATAGGGATGGGTGGAATAGATCAAAAGAAAGGAACAGTTGAGAGTAACCAACGTACGCCGTTGAGGGATCTGTCCCTTTTAGAGCTTGCAGACGGGATTCCCTCTCCCCATGTCCCCTGACCCACTGTTAATGTGTTAGCTCTAATTTATAATGACCATGGAGTGTTAAAGCAACAAAATCTATTGCTGTAGCCCCGCGGAGGACACACATGTGTGGGGGGCAATAATGTTTGCAATTATTTCTGGGCAACATCCATTCATAATTCAATACCTGCTCACGGCCGGTGGTTGCTGGAGCAGCTCAGGTCTGTGCTGGGCTGGGGCTTCGGAGGCCCTCTGTGGGAGGGAGGAGGGCTAAACCGACCTCCCTGACTCGCGGTCTCCTTGCCGAGTGGCTGAGGTCTCTTGGGAGGATGCCAGTGAATAGAGGTATTTGTCTGAGTTAGGATTGCAGTGAGACCTGGGAAAGGACTGTGGCTGCTGGCTCTCGAAGAGGTACTAGATTATTGTCACTCTTCTCCTGAAAAACCTGTCCTGACTCCTCATGGCCTGCCCTGCCAAGGCCAATTTCCTTCCTGGGCATTTGAGGGCCTCCCTATTCAGTGTGAGCTGCTACTTTTCCTGACATTTGTTTTCTGTTCCATACAGCTGGTTCCCTCGCTGTATCCAGCGCATGCCGAGTTGTCCTGCCTCCTTACCGCTGCTCAGGCTGTTGCTTTTCCCTGAAATTGCCTTTGCTCTTTCTTCTGTCCATCCAACCAGGCATTCTTTATGAATCAAATTCCAGATCCTCCAGTGGGCCTCTCCTGGTCCCTCTGTGTCCTAAATTCCCAGAGTAGTGCTTCCCAAACTTGAGCATGCATCAGAGTCTCTGAGAGGGCGTGTTATGACACGGTCCTAGAGTGGTAGATTCAGAGGTCTTGGGGGAGGCCTGAAAATTTGCATATCTCACCAGTTCCCAGGTGATGCTGATCTGGGAACCCCCCTTTCAGAATCCCTAGAGCATATCCAGTTGCCCCAGATCGTTAGGCACTGTGCTTGTTACTTGTACTTGCTTGAAATGTTCTCTGATAGTGTCATATAGCTTGTCTCCTCAAATAGACAGCAAGTTCCTCAAAGGCAGGGACTCTAGGCCATTTCTTTCTATCCTCCAAAACACCACTAGCTCAAGGGCAGGCTCATGGTGTGTGAGCCAATGACTCTTGATGCACTGGTTGGCTAGTTGCCATGTTTCATTCAGTTGGAGAAATCTCCATTTTATAGCTTGAGAAAACTGAGGCTTACAGATGAAATAAATTGCAGGAGGTCACACAGATGTGAAGTGAGAAACAAGATCTGAACCCAGGTTTATCCCCAGAGCCCTGGTCAATGCTCCTTAGTTAAGTGATGTCAAACATGAGGGCTTGGGACGACAAGGCCCCTGTGTTAGAAGGAGAGTGGCTGCTTTTGCCACTGATAAGGTAAGGAGCTTGGGTTGACAAAAGAATTCTATCTAGTCAAGGAGGCAAACTGAGATGCTTTCCGCTGGGTTTCATGATCCTTCCTTCAGTCTGGGTAAAATACACATGGGAAGTAAGCTGCCAGGCTCCTGCTCCCCTGCTAATCAATTGCTGCACTTTATAACTCTGACTTTAGGTTCAGTCTAAGAACCCTTCTAACTGCATCAATGCATTTCTATGACAAGATGAAGCCCACTTGCCATTGATAATCTGTCCAACTTATCCGCTATGCAGGTGAGAAAACTGAGACCCAGAGAGGAAATGCCAACATCTGTAAAAGGCACTGTGACTTCCTCATTCTTGATCTCTTGCTCTGAGGGAAGCCACGTCTTGAGGACACTCAGTTGGCCAGTGGAGAGGCCCATGGGGTGAAGAACTTAGGCCTTCAGCCAATAGCTAAGAGGGTGACTTTCCCTGGAAAAAGATCCTCAACCCCCAGTTCGACAATCTGGAGTGTTTTAAACAGGAACATTTAATCCACTTGCATTTAATGTAATTCTTGGTATATTTGCATTTATTTCTTCTACATTATTTTGTGCTTTCTGCATGACTCACCTTGCCTATGTTTCTTTTGCTGTCCTTTGTTGCCTTTTTTATATTAATGAAATATTTTTGACCATTCAGAATGACTTCCTCAATTTGAAAGATATATTTTCTATTTCTATTATTTTAATAGTTCACCTAGAAATTACAACACATGTATTCAAAACTTATCAATAGCTAATATAAATCAATACCCTTCTCTTTCTCCTAAACTATAAAAAGGACTTAGAACACTTTAAATCCATTTAACCCCTGACTTATGTGTTGATGTTTTCATATTTTAGATTCTATCTTTTCTTTTAATTCCACATAACATTATTAGTAGCGCTTAAAGCAGTTAATGCTTACTTAGTCTTTTCTACATAGTTCCCAGTTCTCCTGTTCTTTGTTTGCTTTTATACTTCAGCTCCTTATCCTGGAATCATTTTCCTTCTCCCTTCAGTCCAAACTTTGGCATTGCCTTTCCTGAGGCACTTCTGGTGGGAATTTTCTTCTTCCTTTTTATCTGAGAGCCTTAATTTTACTTCGTTCTTGAAAGACACTATCACTAGCTACAGAATTCTAGGTCAGTGGTTATTTTTGCTCAACACATGCTAAAATTTTGTCTTCTGGCTCCCAACTGTTGCTTTTGAAAGTAACCTGCTAATCTAGATTTTATCTTTTGAATATATTGTAATCTAGTTTTTCCCTTTCACTGACAGTTTTAAAAATATTTGAATCTTCTTAGTCCTATATATTAAGAAAAAAAATGTGAGTCCTATATGTACTGTTATATATCCTGTAGAAATAAATCACTTGCTTGTAGAAAACAACATTTCTGTTTGTGTTTGGTGTTCTCCAGTTTCACTCTGACAAATCTACATGTGTATTTCATTTATTTAACCTTTATAGGATTTATTGATCTTAAAATTATAAATTGGTTTCTTCCTTCAGATCTGGAAATTCTTAGCCATTATTTTCTGAATTATTAACTCTGTCCAGTTCTCTCACTCTTCTCCTTCTGGAGTTCTAATTTGATGTATATTATATCTTTTCATTTTTATCTCTCATATCTCTTAACTTTTTTTTTCATATTCCTTATCTCTTTTTCTTTCTTTGTTGGATTCATCTAGTCCACTGATTCTCTCTTCAGCTATATCTAATATGCTGTTTTACTTATCCACTGAGTGTTTCCTTTGATTATTTATCATTTCTAGATGTGATATTTCCTTCTTTTTAGAATCTACTAAGTCTCTCTCACTCTCTCTCTTAAACACTTTCCTGTTCCCTGTAGATATTATCAATCTTGTCTTTTTCCTCCTTCTGAATAGTAAGCATCATTGCTTTATATTCTGTACCCGATAATTCCAATATCTGAAATCTTGCAGATGTTTCTGCTGTTGTTTCTGCTCTTCTCACTTAGAGCCTTGTTTCCTTGTGTACTCAAGTTCTTGGTTACTTTTGGCCTGAGTTGTTTGTTCATTTTCCTCAGGAAAATTATTTTTGGTACTTCTTTGAGGTTTGGGTTGAAAAGATCTGAGTAGCTTCTGCCACGTACCCTAAAGACAGTCCAAGACTACTTTAAATTAAATTAATCATAATGGTTATTCTGACCGTTGAGGTGATGTAAATTTGGGCTGTAAATCTAATTTTCATGAATGGCTGTTTTCCTTCCTGTTCTTCTGATAACTTTTCTTGAAGCCCCTGGGTGTGGGAGTGGTGAGGTAGTCTTCTTTCTGGTTCACACTTACTGAGACTTTCCCTTTGCAGTCCCACCTTTATGAAGGAGGATGTCCTATTAGATTCCTCATCTTTGCTGAGCACTGGGTTTTATCTTCTCTTCCCCAAAGCCCTCCATGGTATCAAAACTGAAGCTCAGGTTTGCTGGTTAAGCAAATGCCCACAGGGCACAAGTAGCTTCAGTGCTCTCAGAGTCCCTACTTTCACTTAGCTTTTGGCCTGGTAACTTCTTACTATCTTGTAGCCCCTAAATGCTTTTAAGAAGACATTTTAAATTTTATTCACCATTTCTGTTGTCTCTACCATGAAGGTTGGTCTAAGTAACCCAATTTGCCATATTACTGGAAATGGCCGTCTGCTGAATGCTTTTTCCATAATCCTAGGTTAGTGTGTTCCTCTGTTGCAGAAACTAAAACAGGAGGTGGTACAGTCCAGTGTCTTGGATAGAGTAAGTAATGGAGAGGTGGTTGTTGGGCAAACCCTCCTGCTGAGGATGGTGGGGCCTTACCCAGTGCACATGAGCCTCGCCCATGCACCTATGTAATTGGTTCGCGTTCTCCAGGGAGGATGGTCCTGACTGTCCTGACCTCCAGTTGTTTTGCCTAGCCTCACTCACCTTGGCTTAGTGGCCACTTGCCTCACTTTTCTCCATCCTCATTCCTCTTCCTGGCCCCTATTCCTACCCTGTACTCTGACGTCAGCTTCCAGCACATATCTGGCCTCAGGTCTCCATCTCTAGTTAGAGTTCTTCTGCTGTGTACATGGCCCTGAGCCCTTAGCATCTTGAAAGTCCTTAGCACCATGGAGCTGCCTGTTGGCAGCAGGATGTCCCTCATCTCCTCTCCTTGTCCCTGGACGCTATGGAGGAGGGTACATCTTTCCCTGGGACTGTGGGGCCCCTTGAAGGTGTGGCTTCAGTCTGATTCCTCTCTGGCCTTGCAGTGGCCAACTCTGGGCTTGGCTCTGAGCAGTCTCCTTGAGTGTTCATTGCATTTCCAATGCCCAGCCCAGTGCCAGGCACTCAGAGGGTCCTGAGAGAGACACAGCGGGAGACATCATGGGAGGAAACAGCATGAAGTTGGAGGGAGGAGGGGAGAAGGGCTTAAGGCCAAAGTCATTGGAGGCTTTTAAGCAGGCAAATGAAATCAGATGGAACTCCAAAAAAGATGGCTTCGGCTGCTGGGTGAAGAGAAATTGAAGACAGTGGACTTGGGTGGAAAAGTCCAGAAGCTGTTGCTCAAGTCAGCTGAGACACAAGCCTTCACAAATTGGTGTAGTCAGCTCTAGCATGGCAATGTCTCGGGGCTGGGGCCAAATCACCACTCCAACCCGAATCTCAATCAAGGTGAACTTGAACTGGAAACTGGGAGGGGGAAAGAAGTGGGCAAATTGAGTAACATTAGGAGGTGACACCAACAAGCATCACCCTGTTGACACGATCACTCCTCATGAACTTGATACAGTGAAGACTGCAGGTTTAAGAGGTCAGGTCTTCTTGAGGCTCAGTTGACATAAATGGCCAGGAGGTAACTCCAGTCCAATGGATCAGTCCTGTGGCCACACTGAGGACTGTGGCTTGGGGAGAGCTCACTGTGAGACTGCCTGGGCGAGGGATTTGAAGCCCTTTCCTTAAATGGGCATGCCAGATTGACAATACAAATATAGGGGGCCAAGGTGCCCCATTATCCTGAGGTATGAATGGGGCCCTTCTTATGACTTCCTTTGCATCCTTTCATCCTGTTTCTTGTGGTAAATGCCCACTCCCAGGTGGAAAGAATCACAAAAAGGGAATAAGAGAAGGGGAAAATAAGGAACAGAGTCAGATGGCCGGGCATAGTGGCATGCACCTGTATTCCCAGCTGCTCAGGAGGCTGAGGCACAGGATCACTTGAGCCCAGGGGTTCAAGGCTGCAGTGAGCCATGATTGTGCCGTGACACTTCAGCCTGGATAACACAGCAAGACACCATCTCTGAAAAAAAGACAGCAGAGTCAGATGACAAAGATAGGATAAGAGAATTGTAAAAGGTCAAAATAAAGAATGAGAATAAGATGAAAAATTTTTCAAAAAACACGTTACAAATAATTCAAGAAAATAGTGAGTTTATAAATAATAAACTCAATTTAATCTAAAAAAAGAAATTGTGAAATAAAAATACACAGTTATTAGTAGGTTTCACAAAATAACACCCTTATATATGATGCATATATTTTTATTCTTTTTTTTTTTTTCCGAGACAGAGTCTCACTCTGTCACCCAGGCTGGAGTACAGTGGCGCAATCTCAGCTCACTGCAACCTCTACCTCCCGGATTTAAGTGATTCTTACGCCTCAGGCTCCCAAGTAGCTGGAATTACAGGCGTGTGCCACCATGCCTGGCTAATTTTTGTATTTTTAGTAGAGACAGGGTTTCACCATGTTGCCCAGGCTGATCTCGAACTCCTGGACTCAAGTGATCCACCTGCCTCGGCCTCTCAAAGTGTCAGGATTACAGGCAGGAGCCACCGTGCCTGGCCTATAATGTTTTTATTCTGTTCTACTTCCTTTTTAAAAGAAGTTATTCATGACCCACTTAATTGTAACCCATTTTTGAGACTCAGTCTCTGTTTTGGAAAACACTGCCTGCTCACACCGCCATGTGAGAAAGTCTCTGTGTGCCTTCTCATTTGACCATCCTCCCTGCCCCGGAAGGCGGGTAGTGGTGTGCCACTGTACAGGTGAGGAATCGAAGTAGCGATTTGGCCCCAGTCCCCAAACATCCCCATGCTAGTTTTACATAAAAATATGTAAAGTGAGAAGGATTCACTTGAAGCAACTAAAAGGGTTTCTCCCATTCAAAATGCTAAAATGATAATAAAATACTTTTTTAAAGTATACCAAATGTGATGATTGATTAAAAGGGATCCAAATAGGAATATGAGATTAAAAAAAATAGGTAGATAATACAAACCTAAAAATAAGAGGAAGAGGCCGGGCGCAGTGGCTCACGCCTGTAATCCTAGCACTTTGGGAGGTCGAGGCGGGCAGATCATGAGGTCAGGAGTTTGAGACCAGCCTGGCCAACATAGTGAAACCCCATCTCTACTAAAAATACAAAAAATTAGCTGGGCGTGGTGGCGCGTGCCTGTAGTCCCAGCTACTTGGGAGGCTGAGGCAGGAGAATCACTTGAACCAGGGAGGCGGAGGTTGCAGTGAGCTGAGATCATGCCACTGCACGCCAGCCTGGGTGACAGTGTAAGACTCCATCTCAAAAAAAAAAAAAAGGAGGAGAGAAGGAGAGAGGTGATTTTAAGACAAAATTAGGGAACAAAGAGGGAAAATCCAGTCAACATCAGACCACAGAGAAGAGTCTGGAGGGTTCCTGCAGGGAGTGAGAGCCCCTTGCCAGGCACTCCCCTCTCCGCCCTCCGGACCCCTCTGGGCTGCAGCAAGAAGAAGGGGACAACCCGAATTATCACATTTTACAGACAGGTAAACTACGACTCAGAGCACTGAAATAACTTGCCTAAGGTCACCCCGTCATGGAGAGCCAAGGCCAACATGGGTCTTCCCCTCATGGAGCTTATGGGGGCAGAGGGACAGCTGAGACCTGAGCATTCACGAGCTGCGTGGTCGGTGCTAGCATGGGGATGTGCGGGGGCCAGGGCCAAATCACTATGCCACCCTGAATCTCAGTTCCTCACCTGTACGATGGCACACCGCTACCTGCCTTCCGGGGCAGGGGGATGGTCAAATGAGAAGGCACACAGACTTTCTCACACAGCGGTGGGTGCAGGCAGCATTTTCCAAAATGGGAGTCTCAAAGCTGGATTACAATGGAGTGGGTCATGAATAATTTCTTTGAAAAAGGAAATAGAACAGAATAAAACATTATATGCATCATATGTAATAAGAGTATCATTTTGTGGAACCTACTAATAACTCTGTCTCTCTCTGTGTGTGTGTGTGTGTGTGTGTGTGGTGTGTGTGTGTGTGTGTGTGTGTGTGTGTGGTGTATGTGTATGATCCTGGGTCTTGTGGAAAAGTTTTTGTTGTTGTTGTTGTTGTTTTTGTTTGTTTGTTTGTGTTTTGTTTTTTTACTGTGGGTTGTGTTCAAAGAATTTTGAAGGCCACTGACCTTCCAAATGGTCAAGAGCAAGCATTTGAAGTCACGCATGTTTGGTTCAAATCCCAGCTCCATCATTTCCTACATCGTGTGACACTTCCTTCCCCTCACAGGCTGCTGTGAGGACTGATGAGACAGTACTTGTGAACAAGTTGCTCAGAACAGCACCTGAGACATCCTAGGACCTCTAAATATTGGTACCTGTTCATGTTATCATTGTCCATATCATACGGCAGGACCTCAAATAAGAGCTGTCCCTGATTGAAAACATGACAGGTAAAAAGAAGGTCATATTGTTGTTGCTGTTCTTTTTATATCAATGACTATCATTTTTAGGCATTTGTGTGTCAGGTACCAACCTCATTTAATCCTCATAGCAGCTATGTGATATAAATTCTATTACTGTTTCCATTTTACAGCGGAGGAAACTGAGGTGAAGGAGGTTGAGACTTAAGAGTGAGTTTCTTAAGTCTCAACCAAACTCACACTCCTGCCCCGCTCTGGGGTCTTCTCTGCCCCTTAGGCCCCCAGTAGCTCCAGCTTCGAGCCTCCAGGGCCCTCCCTCACTGCAGGTCTAGGGTCTCTTCTGCCCGGTCTGCAGGTTTTCCATCCTCACTGCTCTGCCCTGCTGTCCTCGGGCACCAGCCCTTCCTCTTGCTAGTGCACTCCAGATGTTTCTCATTCAAAATCCTCCCCACCCCCAGGCTTTCCAGAAGGTGCCTTAAGTGCTGGCAGCAGCCAGGGAGCTGGTCACAGGTGGGTGGGGAGTTGGGGAGAACCTGTCATTGAAGCTGGAGTCAGGCCCGGAGGCCGAGGCTCTGTCTACCTCTGCTCCAGCCTGTGTGGCCAGCAGGATGAAGTTCAGCTTCTGCCACAGTCCCCTGGACTGAGAAAAGGGGTCCTTCCCCGGAGCTTCAACTTGGGAGATGACCCCAGGTCTGGAAGTTGAGAGCCAGCGCAGAGGCCCACCGGGTGAGCCCACGGTGCCATTGTCACTGGAGCGAGGCGCACGGGCAGCCTCCCAGCTCAGTGTCAGCCGCTGGCTCTTACCACATCGATCATCCAGTCCTTAAGACATATTAAAATGGATTTAAAAAGACATTTTGCATTTTCTCTCCTTAACACCCACATTATTGCCACACATCGGCTTTTGTTTTAATTAAAATTGGTTTTGAAATCCTCCATGAAACTTCAGTGGGATTGTTAAAGGCGGCAATTTCCTTATCGGCAGTACGTCCCCACAACATACTGTAATAGTTATTTTGCAACAAAGCACAAGTCTTATTAATTTAGCTCAATCAAATCAGCACCACGTTAATTTACGGGGCTGTAAAAATCTGGCAGTGCTGCTCTAGATCAAGGAACTTAGGGCAAGGAAGACACCAAGTGGGATGTTTATTTTGTACAATGGTCCCTAACTGCATTTCTGTGATTTAAAAGCTTTCCGAGGCGTGCGATGATAATATTACATGCATATAGAATTGTGTGTTTGCCATGCCTCATTACTCCCCACAGAGACCCAAAATCATTTGGTATTCAACTCCTACCTAAAATATTTCCTTTTACATACAAATATTTTTTCTGCTTTAAATGGCTTCTCTATGTTAACTTTTTTTTTTTTTTTTTTCTTTTTCTTTCCGGAGCTGTGAAGCAAGATCGCTTCCTACATGGGATTCTATTTTGATCTTTAGTGGTAGTTGCTAAGTGGGTTGTTGGCTTTTTCCCCCTTCTTTTCCTGTAGCCAGTTCCTTCCCAATACAAACAGGTGCATGTTTTCGTGGGGTTGATTTTGAATTTTCTGCTCATTCTTTCCCTTCCATTTCAGATTCCTGCTTCCTGGTTTACTTTTACTAATGTCTTCCTCAGCAACCAGGAATGTTTCTCTCTTGCTCACGTCTTAATAACAAAGCTTCATAATAATTGTTGTCATGCTTTGCCAGGAGAGGCAAGCTTAACAGCCGGGAGAGGATTTGAAAGGCAGTGTGGGTTGGGGAACCGCAGCAGATGTGGGGTGGAAATGAGGAGATGGAGACTCAGAGAGGGCAAACGACTTGCCTGAGGTCACACAGTGAGTTAGGAAGTGCACTGGACTCCTGACTCCTCTAAGATCCTCTGGGATTCTCTAAGCCCCCGTTTTCCTCCTCTGGGATCCTCTGAGACCCAATTTTCTCATCAGTAGAACAACGACCTTAAGAGTTGCTGCTGGGAGTTTAGCACAGGGCTAGGTATAGAGTGGCTGTTAAGCAATGTTGGGTATGACCTTAGTTGTCTTGTCCTTCCTCAGCAGGGGCAGGCCTAGCTTTTCAAGTGCCCGACTCTGAATTGCAGAACTGGACTATACTCAGATGCAAGCTAAGAGCAACTGTCATCTTAGATCTGCAGACAGAGACTGTCTTAGCATACAAACGTGTTTCCATCTGCTCCGGGAGGACATACACCTGCTCTAGGGATACAGGGTGGGCCCTGGAATCCTATTTATTAACTCATGGACACATGACAACCTGTCTCAAGATGGGCAGGCATGGAAGTCCATTTCATGAATGAGAAAACTGACAGTAGCATAGAGTTTCAATGACCGACCTAGAATCAGACAGACAGTCGATGGTAGAGGGGAGATTCCAACCCAGAGCTATGGACTCCAAGGTCAGTGTACTTTCCAGTGAACTGGTAGCCTCTGGTGCCCTGGCCAGTCTGCAGGAGCTTGGGTGGACGGTGGTGAGGTTTGTGTGGGAAGCGTGTTTCCTGGTGATGGTATAAGCAGCTGCTGATGTGACATCATTTGAAATGCTACACAAGTACCCCCGAGCCCTCCGTGCCTATGGCCAGGCCTTAGAGAGGACTGTTCTTTAAGTTAAGTCTTGCCTTTTCCCCACATATGTACTTATCTGTTTTAATTCTATAACCCACATGGTCCACAAATGTTCCTTCTCTGCCCCATTAGTGAGAATGAGTTTCCGGTTCGCCTAGGCAGCAGGATAGCCCTCAGTGCTCAGCAGGGGCCTTTGTGTTAGTTAGGGGTGGAGAATCTTCTGTGTGACTCTCAAATGCCACCACATCCTTAGTGACAACAACATGGGACTCACTAACTCACTCCAGAGATGGGGTCCTCACCATTGATGGACAAAGCTCTTGTTTGAAATTCGTCTATCCCAGTGTGGAACCCAAGCCAACATCTTCAATAAAGCATTATCACTTCATTATGAATGGCCAGACATCCTCCTCGAACTGCCCAAGGCCAGGAGGTTCCAGAGCCCCCTGGTGATGGAGGGTGCAACAGTCATACCAAGTACCAACTCAAACCCACATAAGTTAGCTGAGGCCAAGAGAGCTGAGTCTGTGGGCCTGGGCAAGCAAGGTCCCATTTCCTAGGAGGATGGAGAAACAGAAATGAAGTATCAGAGATGAGAAGACAGGGAAGGGGCGTTCCAGGCCTTGGGCAGACATAGCACCTTGGGCAGACACGGCAAACACAGCTATGCATGACTCTGAGGCATGGGCTGAGGAATGCAGCCAGAAAGGTCACAGCTAAGAGGATCAGTTCTAGGCAAATGCAAACCCTTTGGCTCTGTACCAGGAAAGGATCACTAAAATGGGAAGATGTGAGCTGAGAGTGTCTACTGGATAAAGTTTCAGAGGAGGCTTCAAAGCTGGACAGTGAAGGGAAGGCTGCAAACTTCGCTGTCCACTTAATTCAACAATTACTTTGAGAAACATGCTGTGTGCCCAGCACTGGGGTGGGCTCTGAAAAGAAGAGGAAGTAGAAACCACTCTCGAAACAGGCCCTGTCCTCCCAGAGCCTGCCAGCTGCTACACGTCTGTGAGCTCCAGGCTGGCAACTGCGTCCTGGTGAGAGCTAGTTCCCATCTCTGACTGCGTTTGGCTTCTTACACGGTCTGTGCTGGCTTTGGGGGCTGGGTGCAGGAGGTAGTAGAAAAGGCCACAGAAGAGGCTGCTCTTTGGACAGCCTGGCTCAGCCTCTGCAAGCAAATGCTAAGCCCGTGCAAAGCTAGGTCCCACTGTAGAACGACCACTCTGGGAGATATCATTTGTCACAGAAAAGGTGGCAGAGACTTGTTCACTTTCAAAATGGCTTCCCTCAAACAAGGCTCCGGCTAGGTCATAGAATGCCTTTTGTGTGCATTTGAAGGTGGCCCCTTGGGGCAGACATACTCCACAAGGACCTCAGATGGATGAACAGATCACAGGATGGACTTCAGCCTTCACAATGCCCTGGGTTGGTTATGCTTGTACAGTGAACAACCTGTACAACTGTAATTGGTGGCTTTGATGGCCAGCTGCATGGCCAAAGCTCCCAGACCCCTTTCAGCTGTCACCTGTGGGAGGATCCAGGCCTAGGCTCTCCCTTGACATAAAGATAACCCCAGATCTAAGCCAAGATTCCTTCCCAAAGGTGGAGGAAGCTGTGCTCTAACACCCCCACCCCACATACAACCAACTCACTCAGAAACTCAGCTTCACACACCATGACCTCCTGACACCTTCGCTTTATGGAGGGATGGGTGGGCATGGCAGGGGCAGGAAAAGACCCCCGAGACCCCTTCCACAGTCAGCGCCAAGCCTTCCCCTGTTCTTGCCGCTCTTTGAGAAGGCTTTCTAAAGAAGAGGAACCTTCCGTGGTGGCAGATGGCGGATAAGTAGGAATGGTAAATAGTTTTAATTACTGCATAATGTAAGTGAGACAATAAAGGAGAGACAGTGGAAGCAAGCTGCTGCCGCCGAGGCCCTGAAACTGTTGTGGGGCCCAATTTGTCTAGCATGTGCTGTTCTCAGTCTTGGGAGGGCTTTAAAGAGAACACTGAAAATATTAATTGCCCGCCTCACTGGCCCATCCATCTTCACAACCGAGTAACACGCTTTTTTAATTTCAGGGGAATCGTTTTCAAATGGGAATCATGCAAATGAGTATTTTAGCTATTCATTTGTTTTACTGCGAGCGCTTTGTGAGCAAATGGCCTACAGCTTGCAATGAATTAAAAGACATGGGCACTGGAGACCGATTTTTAATACAAAGTCTTGACTCGGAGACGACCCCGACCAGCAGCATAGAAAATGTTGGCATAGCAACTTTGGGCATTTTCATGCAAATTGGCTTCTATATAGATGATACGAATGCAATGTTTTCCTTCAACTAATCATCATAAAATTAGTTTCACTATATTTAAATGCCTCCACTTAATGCATTATATCCATATGCATGAAATTGCCTCCGCTAATGCAGTACATAAAATGCCAAAGATACAATGAATAGCCAAATTGCAAGCAGTTATGTTATCTCCCATAAAAACGACTCCCCTCCCCCCTTCTTTTTTTGTGAGTGTGGGTGTTATTGAATGTGTGGGCGCCAAAGGCATCTATCACAAGTTACTATTAACACACAGACTCTCACACACGCACAGCACGCACACCCCAAAGTCCTCTACAGTTAAGTAACAGTAAGGTTGTAACACAATCTAACAAAAGCCAGACAAGGGAGGGGCTGACCTGGTGGTGGCTGGCAAAACCAAAACTCCCCTCACAGAGTCTGCACCCAGTAGAGAGCACTTGGTTTGCGTGGCCTTGGAATTGGCTCTGGGAGGGGTGGTTTCAACCCCCCATCCCCAGTCACACTTTGGATAGGGAGGAGTGAGAAGGATGAGTCTAAACTATACACGGGGACCCAGAAACTGACATGAAATAATAAAAAGTGGAGCCACTGTTGCTAAGATCAGCACCCAAGTCTGCACCTGGCAGCCTGGAGAGAAGAAAACTGGGAGAAGATGATCTAAGTCAATAATTGAGAAAGGACTGGAGAAGAAGGAAGAAAAGGAACATCCATGGAACACCCAAGTTCTCAGCACTGTGCTTGACACTGTCCATCTGCTATGTCTTGTCACCTTTCTTTAAAACAAAAGTGAAGAACTCGACATGATCATCGCCGGCCTTGAGGACTATGAAATGGGTCTCCAAGTGGAGGAACACTTGAGGTCACAGGACCAGTAAGTAGCAGAGGAAGGATTTATTTTTTTTTTTTATTTTTTTTTTTTTTGAGACGGAGTCTGGCTCTGTCGCCCGGGCTGGAGTGCAGTGGCCGGATCTCAGCTCACTGCAAGCTCCGCCTCCCGGGTTCAAAACCCAGCTCTCTCTGATTCCAAAGCTGCACTTTCCCCTGTGCCAGGCTGTCCCCTGCAGGTGGCATAAAGTAATGGCAGGACTGGGTTCCATCATCCTTTTTTTGCTCTGAGAGGTGCTAGCTGTCCAGTCTGCAGTGAGGCAAGGCCAAATGTGTAGAAGGAGAGACTGGTTTTGTGTCTTTCCATTACCTCTTGGCTTGTATTCTCCTTCCACATCTGATCAGTCTTCAATCTGGATCCCAGCTTCCTCCAGGGTCAAGAGGACTAGGCTTCCCGTGGACACAGAACAGTGCCCCCAACTCGCTACCTGGCCTCAGCCTCCGCCAATCCCACCAGGAAACTGAGGCTCTTCACTCCAGCCTTGGGAGTATTTAAAATTTGGCTTAAATATATGGGTTCCACTCATGTTCAGGGTGGGGGCTATGAGGGGGAGAAGCAAAAGGTACAACTGGAAAAATACAAGCCCTTCCTTTCCAGCTGGAGATGGAATTCCACCTCGGGAATGCTCTGCCTCTCACTTCTTGGAGGACTCTGTGTTTGGCTTAAGTGGAGAGGGCATTTCCTCACAAGGAGGCATGAGGTAGCCTTGGAAAACAGTGTGGCAGTTCCTCAAAAATTAAAAAGAGAATTACCATGTGGTTCAACAATTCTACTCCTGGGTATATACCCAAAAGAAGTGAAAGCTGGGTCTCAAAGAGTTATTTGCACAGCCATGTTCCTAGCTGCAATACTCACAGGGGCCAAAAGGTAGAAGAAACCCACGTGTCTACCAACAGATGAATGCGTAAACAGAATGTGGTCTAGCCATACCATGGAATATTATTCAGCCTTGAAAAGGAAGAAAATTCTTTCACATGCCACAACATGGATGAACTTTGAGGACAATATGCTAAGTGAAATAAGCCAGTCACCAAAAGATAAATCCTCCAGCCTGAGCAACATAGCAAGACTCTGTGTCTACAAGAAAAAAAAAAAAAAAATCCAGGTGTGGTGGCCTCTGCCTATAGTCCTATCTACTTGGGAGGTTGTGGTGAAAGGATCTCTTGAGCCCAGGAGTTCAAGACTGCAGTGACCCATGATCGCGCCACTGCACTCTAGCCTGGGCGACAGAGTGAGACCCTGTCTCTTAAAAAAAATGGCAAATGCTGTATGATTCCAATTATACAATGTACCTGGGGAGTCAAATTCATAGAGACAAAGTAGAATGGTCACTGCTAGGGGCTGCAGAGAAAGGGGGTGGGGAGTCAAAGTTTCTGTCTTGGAAGATGAAAAGTTCTGAAGGTGGATAGTGGTGCAGCTGTACAATAATGTAAATGTATTTAATGCTACTGATCTGGGCCGGGCGCAGTGATACATGCCTGTAATCCCAGCACTTTGGGAGGCTTAGGCAGGTGGATCATGAGGTCAGGAGTTTGACACCATCCTGGCCAACATGGTGAAACCCCACCTCTACTAAAAACACAAAAATTAGGTGGGTGTGGTGGCACATGCCTGTAATCCCAGCTACTCAGAAGGCTGAGGCAGAGAATTGCTTCAACCCAGGAGGTGGAGGTGGCAGTGAGCCGAGATCACGCCACTGTACTCCAGCCTGGGCAACAGAGCGAGACTCTGTCTCAGAAAAACAAAACAAAACAAAACAAAAAAACAAAAACAAAAAACAAAAAAACTACTGCTGATCTGTACTCTTAAAAATGGCTAAACTGGTACCTTTTATGTTCTGTATATTTTACTACAATTAAAAATAATGTTTTTAAAATGCATTAAGTAGGAAGACATCTTTCCTATCCAAAGCATGTCACAGAAGTCAGGAGACAAACTCTCTGAGAGGCTTGATGAAGAACAGAATCTTGGGTCGCTCAGGCCTGGCCACCTCTTGAAAAACACTTCTGTATTCAATACAAGCTTGTTGAACTAAATTAAGTGGCAAAGTGAGGGAGGCCCTAGGAGTGACTGGATTAGCTGGGTCTGATGCATGGATCAGAAACTCCTCTAATCTCGTTAAGATGACCCATTTGCTTTTCCTTCTAAATCTCTGCCTTTTGTCACCTGTCCTGTCTGAATAGCTCCTTCCATCTATCCCCAACACATAAATACTCTTATTTCATTTCTTTCCATTGGCCTTTTTTCTTTGTTTCTCCTCCAT
The DNA here is from genome assembly GCF_003255815.1 of Theropithecus gelada. Lineage (NCBI taxonomy): Eukaryota > Metazoa > Chordata > Mammalia > Primates > Cercopithecidae > Theropithecus > Theropithecus gelada. The sequence goes on along the minus strand of NC_037674.1, from coordinate 42,466,710 downwards.
AAGTGGCTTTCTCACCACTCAGAATTGTTATGGCTACTGTGAATTTACAAACATTAAATAAGTTGGCACACTCTTATGCAAACTGAATGATTTATCCTAAGCATTATCCTATGTGTCATCCTAACCAATGTGTCTCCTCTAACCATCGGTCCTGTGGTTCCAATAGCAGCCACCAGGTGGCAAGTTTTGGAAAACTCAACCTATATCAAATAAGGCAAATGCCGCCTCTGGTGGTTATATTGAGATTTGCAGGCACGATGCGTAGGGGGCAGTTAACCAGGATTTGAGGGGGCATATCTGTATTAAAAAGCCAGTCTTGGCCGGGCGTGAGCCACGCCTATAATCCCAGCACTTTGGGAGGCCAAGGCGGGTGGATCATGAGGTCAAGAGTTCAAGACTAGCCTGGCCTAGATGGAGAAACCCTGTCTCTACTAAAAATATAAAAATTAGCTGGGCATGGTGGTGGGCGCCTGTAACCCCAGCTACTCAGGAGGCTGAGGCAGAGAATTGCTTGAACCCAGGAGATGCCTGGGTGACAGAGCGAGACTCCGTCTAAAAAAAAAAAACAAAAAAACAACCCAGCCTCTTTGAGTGATTGCAAGTCTAATGGCTCTGAAGATGTCCCCCCACCCCCCCAGCTCCAGCTGCTGTCACACTCTCTGGTGTCTTTAGCTCCCAGTGCGCCCATGTCTTGTGTCTAACCTGCTTCTGGTCCAGGAGTTTAGCTGCTTCTGGTTCAGGGGTACAGCTCTAGCTGTACTCAACGGACCATTCTCTTCCATGGCCTCAATCTTGAGGTAGGACCAAAGGTCCCAGCTCATTCTGTTTCTACCATCTTTTCCAGATTCGGGATTTTAATTGTCATCTCACAGAACGCTATTGTGGCTTTGTTCCTGGCACACCCTCCCCGGTGCAGCTTTCTTTGCAAATTTCTTCCAGATCTGCACCGCCTGCACCTGGGGGAAGCTGGGTCTCCAGCTGCAATGGAATCATGTCATCCTTGACCTGCAAAGGGGTTGCTGCCCTTTGGAGAACTTTCTTTTGCAATTGATAGTGTTCTTCTAGTTTACAAGCCGTTAGAAAAGAAATGGTGACTGCTAAAAGTCAGTGGAGATTCACTAAGAAAAGTTACCCCAAACTCACCTGGCTTCCCTTCTGATGAGATGCTTTAGGCCTAATGCATTTTTATTTCTGCCAAGCATTTTGTAAGTCTCTCTTGTTAGACTGGTGAACAAAGTGGAGAGGTGAGGCAAGAAGAGAGTTTAAACATGCAGATACACAGCTGGTTAATCAACCCTGCACACAGAATATGGAGCAATTGATTAGAGGGAGGTCTCTGGTGAAACTGTGTAGACCCATCCTTATCTCTGTTCTATTCTGCTTTTTACTCTGTTTTATGAAGACTCTAAAGGCAGATTTTCTGCATCTCCAGGCATGGGGCAGAAGCACTTGAGTGACAAAATCTGGATTAGAAAAGTGTTTAATAGGCTACAAAAAACGGGCTGAATGCAATAAAGTGAAATTGAACCAACAAAAAATGTGAAGTTTCCCATTTAGTTTCAAACAATCAATTGCCAGAGCATGAGCATGGGATGGCGGACACTTGATGTGATATAGCAGGTTCTTATAAGATGAGGTCAGGAGATGGAGACCATCCTGGCTAACACAGTGAAAACCCGTCTCTACTAAAAACACAAAAAATTAGCCAGGCGAGGTGGCGGGTGCCTGTAGTCCCAGCTACTCGGGAGGCTGAGGCAGAAGAATGGCGTGAACCTGGGAGGCGGAGCTTGAAGTGAGCCGAGATGGCGCCGCTGCACTCCAGCCTAGGTGAGGGAGCGAGACTCTGTCTAAAAATAAAAAAAAATAATAATAAATTCCCTAAGGTTTTAGTAATCCATAAACGAATTTCTAACTAAACATGTGGTATATCTTGCAAGGAAGAGAACTAAAACAGAAACTTAAAAAATAAAGACGTCATATAGCTGCTAAGAGAACTAATGTCAGCTCAGCAAGTGTGGGGTGAAGATGGTGGTGGTGCCGGACCCACTGTCATGGTGCCCATCAGACACATGGCACCTCTGGGGAAGCAGCCCTGCCCCCCTTGGAAGCTGGGTTGCTGCGCTGAGCTGGTCAGGGATCCTGCAGTCATTCCATATGAGTGACGCTTGAGCCGCAGAAGGAAGCAGGCACCTCTACACCTCCAATAGTTACTGTTGACGCAGAGAAGGTGCTGGCTGCATTTGTGGGAAGAACAAACATATGAATAATTAGAGGTGTCAGGAGACTTTCTGTGAATATTTCAAAGAGGGAGATAGGCCCAACAGTGGCAGTGGCGCAGAATATAATTGACCCTCCGAACCCCGTTTCCTATGTGCCCACCTATGAGCCTTCCCTGAAAGCCTATTCCTAGGAATCCACTATGAGCAGTTTGCATATCTTAGAGTGGAAAGAGACATCTACTCCCGGTTCAAATTCCTTCTCTACCATTTCCTGTGTGAACATGCATGACGTCACTTCTCTGGGCCACTTCCCTTAACTGCCAAATGAAAATACGATGACTGCCTCCTTAGAGGGTTACTGTGAGGATTAAAATAAATGACACATACAGGAACCCAGCACCTAATAAAGGATCAGAAAATGTGTAGAAGGAATGAGTTTCCTCTGACCCCTCTTATGCACCCTGATTCCCCACTCAGCGTTACTGTTGATAAACATCCCTTGGCCCACCAAATTCTTTTCCTCCTTCAGGCACAGAGCCTCCACTCTCCCAACAGGAAGCCTCCCTGGCCACACCCTGCCTCTTCTGGTTCCCCAGATCACTTACTGTCCGTTCTCACCTTGTTCCCCAGCTCATATGAAGGACCAGAGGACATCTGTCAGGGCTGGCCATCCAGGTCTGGCCTCACTGCCTCCCAGGTCAACATCTCAGTGCTGTGAACTGGGGCAGTGTGGAGTGGGGAGCGGCACCCTCTCTGGGGACTCTGGAGACCTGGACTCTAGCCCTGGCTGCTCCGGAACTGGGCAATTCCTGTGCCCTCCCCGGGCCTCCTGGAAGCTTCCCCAGATTACCCCTCACACTTAGTAATTCTCTGAAGTACTGGGACTCGCGGCATTGTCAGTAATTACAAGGTAAAGACGGGGATCCCAAGCAGAAGGGGGCACCTATGTGGTAGCCATTTTTACCTTCCTAGGAAGACTCAGGTCCCTGGAGACAGTGACACGCTCTCCCTGCCAGGGTAATTGTCTCAGTGTTTCCTCACCTGGTGAGGACACTGGGGTCTGTAGCCTTCTTCAGGATGCACTGATGTCTCATCTCAGAAGGATGCCCTCGGGCTCCTTGACCCTCTTGCTGGTTTTCTTACAAATAGAAGCACCCTGGCTGGAGTCTCTAATCCCTGGGGACCTTGAGCAGCTCCTTTTCTTCTCTGAGCCTCATTTTCTCCATGTATACAACGAAAGGACTGAGTTAAATGAGTTCCGAGGACCCTATCAGCAATAATGTCGAAATTATTTATCCAAGGGGGGCCCCACCCCCAATAATTGAGGCAGAAATATCAAAACAGGACCTGGGGTTAGTAAACAAAGCTTATTAAATGGAACCCTCAAATAATTATTTTTCCAATCTCAATCAAGAAACCCAAATAATCTGACTTCTCAATTTGCTCCAGCAATTTCCTTGAATTTCTGCTGTTGATTAGTTCGGGTAGCCAGTTAATGGAGGCTGGCACACCAAACCCATTCATTTTGTTTTCTTAGAGGCAGGCTCCATTTTGGAAATCAGAACCAGGAGGTAATGGCTTTTGAAGGATTGCCAACGGGGGAGGAGGGAAGTCCTCATACAGTGTCATCACTGCCTGGGATCCCACAAGGACGATGACACTGAGGATAAGAATGAAGAAGGATGGGGAAGGATGTCCCTAGCAGAGGGTCCCCAGTCATAACTGGGGATGGAGATGGCTGGGTGTCTGGTGAGACAGAGCTGGGGGCAGCAGAGCCCAAGGGCAAGCTGACTGGGATCTGCTGTGTCCAGGCATGTCCCTTGCAGGGGAGCACAGGGGCCAATAATGGGAATTCACATTTAGGTACTGAGAGCTTGTGCCAGAGGAGGCAGAAATTCTAATTCCAGGGACAAAGCTAACTGGCCACCATCGAGAGCTCGCAGATGTCAGAGGCAGGAGTAAAGGCTCAGGCATCCAGTGGCTCAGAGTATGTCCATTCATTTAATAAATATTGATTAAGGACGTGCTATGTGCCAAGCACCATTCTAGACCATGAGGATATAGCCTGAAACCAGACAGAAGAGCCCTACCCACGTGGAGCTCATTCTTGTGGAGGAGGAAAGTACAATTAATTATGTAACATAATGGCAGAGAGGGATTGATAAGGGCCATAAAATATAAGGCAAGAAAAAGAAATGGAGGCTGGGCATGATGGCTCATGTCTGTAATTCCAGCACTTTGGGAGGCCAAGGCCAGTGGATGACCTGAGGTCAGGAGTTCGAGACCAGCCTGGGCAAGATGACGAAACCCCATCTCTACTAAAAAATACAAAAGTTAGCCAGGTGTGGTGGTGGGTGCCTGTAATCCCAGCTACTCAGGAGGCTGAGGCAGGAGAATCGCTTGAACCTGGGGGAGTGGAGGTTGCAGTGAGCTGAGATCACACCACTTCACTCCAGCTTGGGTGAAACAGTAAGACTCCATCTCAAAAAAAAAAAAAAAAGAAAGAAAGAAAAAAGAAAAAGTGGTGGAGAGTGATGGGGTTGCTATTTCAGATAAGATGGTCAGGGAAGGCTTCTCTGAGGAGGTGACAGAGAGCAAAGACCTGAATGAAGCAGAGAGTAAGCAAAGGGCCAGAGAGACAGCTCCGTTAGCTGAGTCTGTCTCCGTTTGCCACACTCGGTGACTTCTGCTTATATCTTAATGGCCACAGCTGGGTCACTTGGCTGCCTCTGTTCAGTCACTGGAAGGGAAAAGAGGGTTTCACTGGGGGTAGGCACTCTGTGCCCTGGGTCATCTTATTAGAGCCTCCCAGTATGCAGGGTGGCTCTGTGGGGACGTTCACCCTGGGTCACCTGAAAGGCCTGCCTCTCCTCCCATGAGAAATAGCCCTGTAGGGAAACAGGAAAATCCAGCTCCAGCTTGAGCTGTGCTGCAAACCGGCTGTGTGACCTCAGGCCAGATGCCTCTGGTCTCGCGGCCATGCTGGAGCCATCATGAGACTGCTGTCTGCTTGAAGGGTCTCGAGTTCCAAGTGCCACCGCCCTTTCAGCCACCATGAAGTCTAACATTTAGAGCCCTAAGAACCCAGCTGGGTCTTGGAGGGGCACACAGAATGAGCACCTTCCCAAAAAAGACACAAATACTGAGGGGCAGCCCGGTGGCAGGTGTGGGGCGGGGGCGGAGTGAGTGAGGCCTCACCCCCCAGAAACACAGCTAAGGCTCAGTTATCAAGATACATCCTATTTTACTGCAGTCTTTTTAAAAATCAAAATTAATGCACAAAATCCATGATGAACAAAATATTAAAACTTTAAGTAAAGACAAGATCAGTATTACTTACCAATGTTTCCGTTGGCCTGAGGCTCCAATATGGCTATGATGCATGGCACTGTTGCTGACCTTGTCTTTATTTAAAATTCTAAAATTTTGTGTATCATCTTTCTAAAAAACGTATCAAATGAAAGTATTGTTTGATTACTGAGTATTTGGGTGCCCCTTTAAATTTTGCTCTCAATGCAGTCGCCTCACCCACCTTGCCCTAGCCCTGGCCTCCATACCAGCTGCAGGCCTCCCGGGAAAGCCCCTTGCTGCACACTGGTCAACCTGCCCAGCCAGGCACTTGCCATGTCTGGGGATATCAGGGACACCCAGTGGATATGTGTAATTTTTAGTCCTTTGCCATGAAGTGTTTGGATGAAAGTCCCCGCTATTTCTTTAATAAGACAACATGCTGTAGCCATTAAAAATTTAGTCCTACAAATTAGTAACTCCTCTCTAAAGTGCCATATTTATTTAATCATAGTAAATTCGGGCCAAACCCTCTCCTGGGGCTTCCAGCACCTGCCTCCATATCCCTGAGGAGTTCAGCCCCCAGGACCACGCTATTCACGCAAAGTACCTCTGCCTATGGTTCCCCTAGCCCGCTGGCTCACAGGGAGATAAAACACCTTAGCCTCATTACTCAGATGGCTAATTGCAAACTGATTTAATTAAAGTATACAGATATTTCCCCGAGTTAGTTACATTTCATATCACTCCATTAGGAGTAATTGGCTGGAATGGGAAACTGTGGAGAGGGAGGCTGGCCAGGTGGGCGGGGGGCTGGGAGCTCCCTCAGTTGATACCAGGCTTGTCGCCCAACTATTCTGGGCCAACTAAAGGCATTCCTGACACTACAGAGTCACTGAGAAAGACCCACCTCCACTCAGCAGCTTACTGGGGATGTCCCTGGATCATTTTAATCACAAGCACTCACTGCTCACAGCCTGGATCAGGCACCTGGGTTTGAGGCTTCCTTCTGCACTTACCAGTTCTGTGACCTGCAGCAGACATTAGCTGAACCTCAGTTGCTTCCTCTTTAAATGGGAATTGTGTAATGCTCACCTCAAAAGGTGTTATGAGATTCAATGAAAACAAACTTCGAAAGCCTTTATCATAGTACCTGGTGCATAGTTAATGCTTCATAAAGAATAACTTTATTGTTTGGGGCCAGGTGTGTGGCTACAGAGTGAAGAGGTATAGACAGTGGACGAAGCATCAGTCTCAGAGGCAGCAATTTTGGAGTCTGATCTCAGGTGTGCCCTTGACTATCTTGGACAAATTGCTTCCTTCCCTGAGCCTGTTTATTCACCTGCAAATTATGGAAAGGAGGCAGAGACTGTGGTCTGTTCACCCCATATCTATGATTCCCTTCTTCCTTATTCACACAGCCCTGATTGGGGCAGCCATGAACTAGCTACAAAATCTGTATTTCCCAACCTCTCTTATAGCTATGGCTGGCTGCATGACCAATTTTGATCAATGAGGCAAAAGCCAAAGTTGTTCCCTTCTTGGGTGGGGTTCCAAGAAGTCTCCTTTAAAAGGAAGCTGACTCCGCTGCCAGGCACCCTTCCCCCTCCTCCTTTCTCCCACCTAGAATGTGACCCTGATGGTTGGAGAGCCAATGGCCACCTTGTGATTACAAGGTGACCTTGAGGGTGAAAACCACTAGCAGAGGCACTTGGCAGAGAAGAAAGCTAGGAGATGCTACAGTCTTTGGCAGTACCTTGGAGTTGTGTCCCCAGTTCTGATCACCCCTGGATTTCACAGTGCAAGAGAGAAAGATACGCCTCATCTTTTGTGTTTTGCTTTTGTTAAGCCTTAGCTTTTTGAGTCTTGGTTACCTGCTGCTGAATGCTATCCATAACTGATAGTACTGGCTTGCCTGCTTCATCAGAGTAATAAAAACTTGATCTCTGAGCTGGTCAGAGCTATCTGCTCATCTCCTTTCTGCACCAGAAGGGATCCCTCAGCCTGCAGCAATGTTCTCCCACTCCTATCTGTCTCCAGCCCCGATCTACTCCCCGGCTCAGGGTCTTCACTAAGATCCAAGACCCCATGTTCCTAGCCCCTTCTCACAGATATTTGGCCCTAGATCTGCCTGCTTCTCCAGTGCCTGCACAGCCAGTCCATTTGCTGATGCCCATGGCAGTGCAGACAGACTGGGGAGGAGATTTGTATATGACAGTTCTGGTGTGTCGGAAATGCAAGAATGCGCTTCTGAAATATCTGTCCCTTTGTTTCATTTTGTGACCTTGGAACATTGTGGAAAATCTCCAAATCTCTCTGGGCCTTGGTTTCCTCACCGGTAGTGAGACACATTTGTAGTTAATTGCCTCTAAAGGCATCTGCCTGCCAGACACAGGTGACAAGGCTTTTTTGAGTCCCTGAAGCAGCATCCCAGAATGTCCACCCCCTCCCCTGCACCTTCTTATAAGGTAGGCCTCAGGCTTAAAGCTGTGGGTGAAACCACCTTTTCAAAATTATGACTGAGACAGTGAAAGAGATCTAACTTAACTGACTCCATCTTGCTTCTAATCTCCAAGCTGTCCTTGTTCATTCCTGGGCATACACAGAACTAACTTTGGGAGAAACTTAGTTTATAGTTTAAACAGAGACAGTAACAACCCTTTCCCAAAGCAGACCTCCTTCTTGCCTGGGGACTAGATTGCCTTTATAGGACTAACATTAGCCACAAGATTCAAAATTATGGTTTAGGAGTCATGCAACTGGTGGTGACAAGATTCTGACCCTCCCTAAACTCCTCCTAAGATCAGTCCTTGAGATATTTTGCAGACCCTGCACTTGAGGGATCAGCAGGCACCACCTAGATCAATAAACTGGCTTCTCTAATCTTGTGGGCCCCACCCAGGAACTGACTCAGCACAAGAACACAGCTTTGACTCCCTATGATTTCATCTCTGACCAATCAACACTCCTGGCTCACTGGCTTCCCCCCACCCACCAAGTTATCCTTAAAAACTCTGCTCCCCAAATGCTTGGGAAGACTGATTCGAGTAATAATAAAACTCTGGTCTCCTGCACAACCAGCTCTGTGTGAATTACTCTTTCTCTATCGCAATTCCCCTGTCTTGATGAATCAGCTCTGTCTAGGCAGCAGGCAAGGTGAACCCCTTGGGCAGTTGCAAATTTGGGGGCTCATCCAGGATTGTCCTTGTAGCTACCTGCCCCTGGTTCAGTGGCCCCCCTTCAGCAATGGATCCAGAAGCCAGCCCAAGAGGCCACCTAGTTCTCTTGGACTGGAGGCTGACTCTGGTACTCTCTCTACTGGCGGTGCACTGCTGACCCAATGTTCATGGATTTAATTGCAATGGAGAAATAGTCCTGGGGAGCTGTCCCTTAACTGTAGCCCTATCACAGGATGTCTATCTGTAGCCCCATGGTGGGGTGTCTGTCTGTAGCCCCATTGTAGGATGTCTGGATTGGTGAGTATCCTAGGTGCTGCCAGTGCCTCCTTTCTTCCCCAACTGGTTCTGTAGCCCTATGGTGTGGTGTCTGTAGCCCCACTGAGGGTTGTCTGTAGCTCCACCATGGGGTGTCTGTGTCTGTAGCCCCATTGTGGGGTATCTATTAGGCTTCTGGGGGTGTCTCAGTTGGTTCTAACTGATAGAGTCTTGGCTTGGGAGACTTCTCAATCAGGAATATTTTGAGGCAGTTTCTCAGACAGAGAATAGGAGGATAGTTTGGAAGGGATACTCGTGGAGTTCTTGGTTAGGGATCTAATTTGGAAGGCCTTCTGTCTGTCTCATCTTTGTGTGTGTTTGTATATGTGGAAGGGATCTCAGAGGGGTTGCTGATGGAAGTCCAGCAGGTCTAACTCAGAGAACGCTCCTTATTTGTCTGGTCACATTCGATAAGCCCTAAAGGCCTGTCTCTTGGGGTGACTATCTGCTTTTCACCTGGCCCAGAGACCCCATTGTGAATTACCTTTCAGAGGTCATCCCTCTCCACCTGGAGTAGATCAAAGACCACAGGGACCAACGGGAAAAAGTTTGAGCTTTCCCAGACTGATATTGGGTACTGAATGAGGTGACTAATGTCTGTTTTATTATGTGTGTTTTGCTGGGATGGAAAATGTTAATTCAGTTCCCCATGCAGCCCGTTGGGCAGCATCTTGCAAATTAAGAATCTTGCCTATGGTCCATAAAACGTAAAGGGTGATTTTCTCTTGTAAAGTGGCTTGAACCCCACAGCTATAGCACAAGCGAGCAGGGTCATCAGAAGCCACTCCGTTCTTCTGGAAGCTGCAGAGAAAGGGAACCCAGAAATCTGATATGCCACCAAAAAGGGTAAGAAATTCTTACCAGCCAAGTTTCTAGTCTCTCTCTCTCTTTCTCTGTCTGGGTAAACAGTAAAGGTCACTATTTGTCTCTCTGCAAGGGTTTGATTAATAGAAAAAGGATTTGTAAGACTAGTCTTAGGCAGTAGCCAATCTGCTGTACTTTGTGCTAAGAATTTGTCTTTCTGGTACTGTAATGGAGAGAGGGGTATCACAGGATAGAATGTGGGTTTCGGGCCCCTATAAGCCCACTTTTCAAGCCAGCCCGGCAGGCTGGTCAGTTACAAACTTTGCTGCAGGTCTCTGAAACCAATACCGGATGAAACTTCTTTGTCTTGTTTTGCGTCCTTAAGAGTTTAACCTTATGACCATGTGTGGATATTTCTCTTGGTTTCCGCCATCCAGAGGACAGGAACTTTGAGATTCATGTTAGCCCTAAAAATTATCTTGAGCAGTTAAAAGCCTTTGCAAGCTTGAAGTTGGCTTCTCAAGTCTCCTTCTGAGAAGAGCAATAGAAACTGCTCAATGCTGTAACTCAGTAGCTAAGGTTTTGCTTTTTAACAATGGCAGCCTGAGTTCTATTCTTGGCTTCCAGAATAATTCCTTTCTGGTTTTTTGTTTATGTAACTTTGCCATTTATTGAGGTTTCCCTGCCTCCGCCGCCCCACCATGGATAGCTTCTGATTTCCTGTCTTGAATTTTCCTTTCTCTAAACTACCTTGGGGGAGATTCTAAATCTTGTAAAAAAAGAAACTGCTTACCATCTCTTTGAGACATCTATGTGTCCACAGTTAATTTATAACCTTAGTTAAAACTGATAAACATGTGGGAAGTTACCTATGATAGAATTCAAAAGCCAAAAATTGGTTGCTTGGTGTGGCTAAAGTCTGGTAATAAAAAAATTTTAAAGGATGTGTTTTAAGAGTGCTATGGTTAAAAGTCAGCTTACTTTAAAGCGGATAAACAAGCTATAGGTATCTTTAAAAGGCCCTTATGTATTTCTCTTCTTGGAATTTGTTTTTCTGGAAAAAGATTTTTTTTCTTCTCAGTTGACTGAATTATTTTTCTCTATTTTTTTTTTTTTTTTTTTGTCTTGCCTCTCTTAATGCACACAGGAGAGGCCCTAAGATAACTTCTGGTAGCCTGGGACTCCTTGGGAAAAACAGAGGAGGCGCCACAGACCCCACTTTGGAGGAAAAAACACCCTCTGTTTTCCTCATGAAATCCCAGGAATTAAAAGCAGATAGATCCCTCTCAAAATCAAAGGCTCTGTTCTGTTTTGCATTGTGTTATCTGACAGTTTTGAGTTTTGGGGGTTTCAGAAATTACTTCTCATTATGAGAGAGTTTTGGTGTGTAGTAACTAGGTAGGAAATACACTTTAGGGGATGGCTAACAGTAGTTGTGGAGGGATACTTGACTCTGCACACTTGGATCAGAGACGCCTGCTCTTGGCCACCTGGAAGATAAGGAGACATCCCTGCCCCGACTGGGAGACGAGACTCTCCTGAGAGATGGGCCGATTACAAAATGGGCTGATTGGCTTTGGCTGCTGTGAATGGAATGCAGGGTAGAAGCACTGCGCGGTCTTCTCCCACAGTATTTCCCTCCTCTTGGGGATCCAGGATCCAGTATAAAATGGCACCATTAATTCTGGGGATCTGTCTTTGCCTTCAGCTGCTTACTTGCTGCTTATTTGGCCCTAGAAACACATGCTTTCCCGGCCCTGTTCCTCCAAGGGCTCCACCCTGAAGCCAGTCATCCAGTTAAGAAAATGGCAAATGAAAAATTTTACAAGTGCTGAATCTTCTGTCTGTATTTATATGTGCTGTGTGTGTGTGTGTGATGTTTATATATAAAAAAGTTCTGATTAATTGGCTTAGAAAAATAAGTACTTATTTTGTCAGAAAAATAGAAACTTTAATGCCTTTTGGTTCATGTGACTTCAGTAATTTTTGGAAATAAACACAGTTTTAAAGATTATCAGTAAAATAAAATGTCTTGAAAATGTAGACATTTGGTCTAACTTCAGGTCAGATGTCAGATTTGCTAAACGTTTTAAGGTCAAACTGTTTCTTTGACTTTTGAAAATTGTTTGATTTACCTACTTTGGAGCATTGATAAGGCCTGGGGACATATGGAGAGCCAGGCCCACCAGCTATGCTAAGAGCCAGACCTTATCTTCATTTCCATCTGATATCCCAGGCTCCACCCCAGTACATAATTAAAATCGTTTACTTACCAGGTTTATCACTAAAAATAAAAGTTGCTAAGATTTAACATTGTAACATGTAGTTGAGACAGTTGGAGAAAGTTTTACATACAAGGTGTGTGGGGAGTGATTTTTTGGTAAAAGACGATATGAAGGCATGGGAATACGACTTTTGTTAAAGGGAATGTAATTTTGTGTAGTTCAGAGGGTTTTAAAGATTGTCTTAACCTAAAAGAGTAATGGAGCAAACCTGAAGGTTTAAGCAAAGGGAAAAGGGTTTGTAAAGGGTTAATCTTACAAGAAATTCCGTGAGTATACACAAGTTAGCTAAGATTTAAGAGAAATTATTTAGCTTTTTTCTGTAGGTTAAAACATTAAAATGATACTGCTGTGGGGCCATAATCTGGGCCCATCTGTCCGAATAACAGGGTGTTCTTAGAAAACTGATCTGCTATTTGATGGAAAGTTGTAAAGGGTTCTAAAAAGTTTATGAAATTCATGGCAGGGCACAGTGGCTCACGCCTGTAATCCCAGCACTTCGGGAGGCTGAGGCAGGCGGATCACTAGGTCAGGAGATTGAGACCACCCTGGCTAACAAGGTGAAACCCCATCTCTACTAAAAATACAAAAAATTAGCCAGGCGTGGTGGTGGGCGCCTGTACTCCCAGCCACTCGAGAGGCTGAGGCAAGAGAATGGTTTGAACCTGGGAAGTGGAGGTTGCAGTGAGCCGAGATCATGCCACTGCACTCCAGCCTGGGCAATGGAGCGAGATTCCATCTCAAAAAAAAAAAAAAAACTGGATAGAGATATAAAATTTTATTTAAGAAACTGCCTTTAATATTAAAGATGTACTAATGCAAACATGAAATTTGGTTTTCTCTTTTGAAGATGATTTTTATGTAATGTTAAAAGATAATGAAAGGGTTTTGTTTTCTCCTTTGGGTAAACAGCAGGGAAAAAAGGGAGGAGAGAGAAGAGAAGAGACAAATGCAGTTAGCCTCATGCTATCATTATTGGGTCTTGTTTGGAAAGCTTAAGTCTTCTCTATCAGAGTAAAGTTTTGGTTTTTTTTTTTTTTTATGTTTTTGGAGTTTTTTGGCCAAATGAATGACTTATGGTGACTTGGGATTCTATTTTGTGATATCCAGTGTTTTAAACCTTTGATATTTGACAAACTTTGCCAAATCAAATTATAAATTATGTCTCTTTCTAACTTAATATTTTAAATATTAGGTCCTCTAAAGTCCAAAAATGACATTTGGCTTATTTGGTACAAAAATCATACAAGAAGTATTGTCAAGTATAAAATGATGTTTGGCTTTCTTTGGTCTACATTTGTGTAAATGTGTTATTGGTATATGTTCCAAAATTATGTAAAACTGCTATAATTCTAATATGACTTAGTATATGTTATCAGTAATAATTATAATTATTATGTTAAATGACTGTGTGCCACAGAGGTAAATTTCCTTGTCAATTGTGCCTTTAACTGTGGCTGCCCTAAAATGTTTTTGTCATCCACAGACAATTGTTGTCTCACTTTGGTTCTCTTTAAAAGATGATTTATAATCAGCTATAAAATTTAACAGGTGCTTTTTTTTTTTTTTTTGAGATGGAGTCTCACTCTGTCACCCAGGCTGGAGTGCAGCGGCATGATCTTGGCTCACTGCAAGCTCTGCCTCCCGGGTTCACGCCATTCTCCTGCCTTAGCCTCCAGAGTAGCTGGGACTATAGGCGCCTGCCACCATGCTCAGCTAATTTTTTGTATTTTTAATAGAGATGGGGTTTCACCGTGTTAGCTGAGATGGTCTCCATCTCCTTACCTCATGATCCATCCACCTCGGCCTCTCAAAGTGCTGGGATTACAGGCGTGAGCTACCGCGCCCGGACTTTTTTTTTTTTGAGATGGAGTTTTGCTCTTGTTGCTCAGGCTGGAGTGCAATGGCATGATCTCAACTCACTGTAACCTCCACCTCCCAGATTCAAGTGATTCTCCTTCCTCAGCCTCCCAAGTAACTGGGATTACAGGCATGCACCACCACATCTGGTTAATATTGTATTTTTAGTAGAGACAGGGTTTCACCATGTTGGCCAGGCTGGTTTCAAACTCCTAACCTCAGGTGATCTGCCTGCCTTGGCCTCCCAAAGTGCCTGGATTACAGGCATGAGCCACTGCACCTGGCCCAGGTGCTCTTAAATGTGGGTTTCTGATTAATAACTCTGGGAGATTGCGACATTAGGCTAGAAAAAAACCTTTCAAATAGAAGAGTGAATGGTGTTTGGTTTTCTTTGGACTGTATTTGTATAAATATGTTATTGGTATATATTCCAAAATTATGGGAAACTTCTATAATGTTAATATAATTTAGTGTACATTATCAATAATTATAATTGTTATGTAAAATTGTTGTATTCCACAGAAGTAACCAAAATTCCTAGTCAATTGTAGCTTTAATAGTGGCTATAGACTTTTGTCACCCACAGACATTTTGCCTTGCTTTGGTCCTTTTCAAAAGGCAATTTATAGTCAGATATAGGACTCTGCAGTGCAGCTCTCAGATAACTTTAAAAATTGTGCTATTGGATTAGAGGGAAAAAAACCAAACTTCTAGGAATCTCATGGAGAGCTTTTGTGTTAATCACTGCTAAACCTTTTGTTTTCAGAGTGAAGAGAACTCATTTCTTTAGAGCTATTTGCAACTTTTAACAAATGAGTAAAATACACTCCTGTGAACAAAATTTGGAGCATATTTGTTCCTCTCTACCTGATTTCTCCAGAATTTGGAAACTATTTGTGAGTATTCTCAATTTATGGCAGTATAGCTAATTGCATAAGTGCAATAAGAATCTGTTTTCTTTTGTAACAGGACACAATTTGGAAAATTGGTTATTTTACCAAGGCTTTGACTGGAATGGCCTGCTTCCTTTAAAGAATCAAAGTTGACTTATAGAGCCAATTAAAGCCCATTGGTGCATCTGGCCTCATACTTTGTCCACAAAGAGTCTCTGTACAAGGTTTCTGACCTGTGATAAGTAAAGAACATCACTTTCTAATAGGCCCAGAAATCCCAAGTTATCCTGGAACCTCAAAAGGAGAGGAATTTGCCAAACTCATAGGTATTTGAGGGTATAAACCCATGGCCGAGCTCAGCTTTTAAAAAGTCTTATTTGAGATTCTTCATGGAACAGAGTTCTATCAAAGCCAACTTCAAAAGCCTAAGTGAAAAATAATTATTCTTGCTGCACGTTATGCAAATAGTCAAGCCAAGTACGGTATTATTTTGTAAACAAATCAGTCCTATCATGATTTGTTTTTAATACAAATGGGGACTGGAGAGAGAAAAATTATGCTTCAAAAGAAAACTATAGTACACTGTTGTTAACTGTTCTTGAGTTTTTTTCCTGCAGTTTAGACTAAATTCTAAATTCTTTGTGGGTTAGAAGTCCCCAAACTAATGCTTTCAAATCTTTGCTTTTAAAATTGGGAATTGTACTTCTAATCCTAGGACTCATTATTACCTTATAGGAGGCTGTTCAACTTAAACACTGTAGTAAAACTATAGATGAGAACACTAATGTTTTTCCCACACAAGCCTTGGAAGCCCAGCCAGGCCTGCATGAGTACACTCAGACAGTTACAAAGCGTTTCCACTCTTCTCACCTTGGGGTTCACTCCCATTCCCACAATGTCCCTTGTCAGCAGGAAGAAGCCAGAGCAATCGACAGCCTTTTCTTATCCTCATAGCCTACACCTTAAGATTAAGGTGTTATAAATCCCAAAGGGTGGGACTGAAACCACCTTTGCAAAATTATGACTGAGACAGTGAAAGAGATCTAACTTAACTGACTCCATCTTGCTTCTAACCTCCAAGCTCTCCTTGTTCATTCCTGGGCATAGGCTGAACTAACTTTGGGAGAAACTTAGTTTATAGTTTAAACAAAGGCGGTAACAACCCTTTCCCAAAGCAGACCTCCTTCTTGCCTGGGGACTAGATTGCCTTTGTAGGCCTAACAGCCACAGGATTAGAAATTATGGTCTAGGAGTCATGCAGCAGGAGGCCTCAAGATTCTGACCCTCCCTAAACTCCTCCTAAGATCAGTGCTTGAGATATTTTGCAGACCCTGTACTCAATGGATCAGCTGGCACCACCCAGATCAATTAACTGGCTCATCTGATCTTGTGGCCCCCACCCAGGAACTGACTCAGCACACGAAGACAGCTTCGACTCCCTATTATTTCATCCCTGACCAGTCAGCACTCCTGGCTCACTGGCTCATCCCACCCACCAAGTTATCCTTAAAAACTCTCTTCCCTGAACGCTCGGGAAGACTGATTTGAGTAATAATAAAACTCCAGTCTCCCACACAGCCAACTCTGCATGAATTCCTCTTTCTCTATTGCAATTTCCCTGTCTTGATGAATCAGCTCTGTCTAGGCAGTGGCAAGGTGAACCCCTTGGGCGGTTACATCAGGGGGGCAGCAGGGGACTCAGGAGCCAGGCTTCTGGTTTGCCTGCACTTCTAAGACCTTGGTCTAATCCTTCCACTTCTGGCCAGGCGTGGTAGCTCACGCCTGTAATCCGAGCACTTTGGGAGGCCAAGGCGGGCAGATCACGAGGTCAGGAGATCAAGCCCATCCTGGCTAACACGGTGAAACCCAGTCTCTACTAAAAAAAAAAAAAAATTAGCTGGGCATGGTGGTGGGCACTTGTAGTCCCAGCTATTTGGGAGGCTGAGGCAGGAGAATGGCGTGAACCTGGGAGGCAGAGCTTGCGGTGAGCTGAGATCATGCCACTGCACTCCAGCCTGGGTGACAGAGCAAGACTCCGTCAAAAAAAAAAAAAAAAAAAAATCCTTCCACTTCTCTGAACCTCAGTTTCCTCTTCTAAAATAAGAAAATGTTGGCCAGACACGGTGGCTCACACCTGTAATCCAGCACTTTGGGAGGTCGAGGCGGGCAGATCACGAGGTCAGGAGATTGAGACCTTCCTGCTAACATGGTGTAACCCCGTCTCTACTAAAAATACAAAAATATTAGCTGGGCATGGTGGCACACGCCTGTAGTCCCAGCTACTCAGGAGGCTGAGGCAGGAGAATCGCTGGAATCCGGGAGGCAGAGGTTGCAGTGAACTGAGATTGCACCACTGCACCCCAACCTGGGCAACACAGTGAGACTCCATCTCAAAAAAAATTTTTTTAGATAAAATAAAAAAAAAATAAAACAAGAAAATGTTGAATTAGTGAGTGTTTTCACCCCAGATCATGGTGCCTATAAACAAACGGGGTGGAGAGAAAAGCTGGGTTTCACAGACACAGAAGATGGAATGCTTAGGAGAGGAGTAGTCTCAGGTGGCAGCTTAGACTCTTGAGTGCTGTCATCACTCACCTGAATTTTCATTGTCCTTGTCCACACATCCTCCCTCCCCACCCTAGGTCTGTAGCCTGGACCAGGCTTCTCACTCCTGATCAAAGACACAGGTAGCCCAGGAGAATCCCCAAGAGAGGAGTTCACAGCCCAGGTCTTCCCTCACCTCCCTCCTCCATCACCCAGAAGCCACCTTGACTCAGCTGACTTGTGGGGCATTGGCCCTGGGCTCTGCTTGAGGATGCTGGATCACACAGTCCCACCTTCCTCCACCCCCGACCTCCTGTACCTTCCAGGTCAGGGCAGATCACTAGGAGGGCTACCTTGCTTAGCACCCAGCTCTCCAGCCCCTGTCCCGGCCCTTCTGCCCCCACTCACCTCGCTGGTGTGTTTACTTAAGGCTGAATTCTCTATCTGCAAGTTCATTAATTTTTTGTGGGTGCCAAAATGCGGATCATTTGTGCTTATCCTCAACTAAATAAGTCAGGTCATAAGAGGTAATGCCATGGGTAGTGGAATGTAAACAGACACATTCTACCTCAATAAACATGCTAATTTCCAGCTATAATATTCACAAGTAAAAGATCCATCACGCCGACCCTATTTGGCAAAGGCAGCGGGCCTCATCCGTCAATGAGGGAGGCTCCCGCCAGTTCGCTGCGGGAGGGAAATAGTACAACTTAACTTGCTTGATGACGCCCTCGGGGAGAAACATGAGCCTCATAAATGAGTCTGGAAATGTGATAAAAGGATAATCTTGCATAAATGAGCCTCTATCATCATTACCTGCACCAACCAAGGCCAGGCACTAGGTTTTGAGTGATGTAGTCACATGTCATATAAATGAAGGCTGTGGAGTCAGTACACCAGCAGGAGCCCTTTGTCCTGCTACGTCCCACTGGCCACCCTAGCCTGAGGCTTCCATGCAGGATTCTGTGGGGCCAAGGGAGGCTTCAGCCCTGGCTGGACTGAGGCTGGTGGTGGTGGCACAGAGGGCAAGGACAGCCCAGGCCCTACAAGAATATGAGTGCAGCCCTTGATGAATGGGTGACATCAGAGAGGGTCTTTCCCCATTCCATAGAAAAACTAAAGAATCTAGTATTTTACTTACTCAATAATATATATCGGACACCTATTGTAAGCCGAGGCACTGAGCTACATACTTGGAAACCCCCCTGCCAAAAAAAAAAAAGAAAATGAAGTTTTTGTTTTAATAGTTCCCAGTCAGCTCAGGGAGGCAGAGCACGTGCTTGCAGCCAGGTGGGTCTGTGCCTTCCAAATGCAGAAGGCGCTCAGAGGGGGGTGGTGTGGTGTGGTGTGCACGTGTGTTCCCCCAAATTTATATATTGAAATCCGAAGCTTCAAGGTGAAGGCATCAGGAGGTGATCAGGTCATGAAGATGGAGCCCTCATTAATGGGATTTAGTGCCTCATAAAACAGGCCCAAGGGAGACCCCTTGCCCCTTCTTTCATTTGAGGTAACAGTGAGAAGACAGCTGTCTACAAGGATGTGGGTCCTCACCAAACGCCAAATGTGCCAGTGCAGATTTGGACTTCCCAGCCTTCAGAACTGTGAGAAATGAACTTCTGCCGTTTATTAGCTGCCCCGTCTGTGGTATTTTGTTACCACAGCCTGAGTCAACTAAGACAGAGGGAACGATGTGCTAGGCCTGGGAGGGGCAGGGAGGTCAGTTTTCCCCGGGGCGGTAAATGACGGCAGGACACTCTAGGTGCTGAGTGGGGAAGGGCCAGGCCCCCTCCATGCTGCCCCCTCAGACCTGCACCTGTCTCCCTAAAGCCCCCTCAGTCCACCTTCCCTGGACAGTGACCCTGCCCCACCCACAGGTGTGTGGCTTCTGCTGTGTTCCTTGGTCCTTCTCAGTATGCTCAGCAAAAGACGGAAAGATGGGGACAAATTTATGGAACCTTGTATACAGCTTGGGAAAAAATTGGTGGAGTTCTTGATGCTCCTTCCCAATCTTTCCTTGCCCCCCTCCCCATAGTGGATGCTGTGGGTGCCCCGCCCAGGCTCCCTACACAGGACATGGCCAGGACACCCATCTCTCCACTGCTGCGAGTGTTGGTTGCTAAAGTTCACAGCCACCCTTTTCTGCAGAAAACTGCCTTTGGTCGAAGAGAAGCCACTTCACCTGGAAAGGTACCCCTCCCTGCCCGCTCTGATATCAGACTCAGTGACAGAGGGATACAGAGGCCAGCTCCCTTGACTGAGGGGTCCTGGGGTTTGAGCTCGGAGGGCTAGTTCCTGCCCCAACATTCCGTGGGGTCAGGCTGAGCTGGACTCCAGCTGAGACCACATCCTCACTCCCCATCCAGCTCCCCACACTCCGTTATCCTGAGAACCCATCTGCAGTAAACCACCTTCTTCGGAACCCCCCTTAGCCCATCTTCTCTTGGCTGGGCCCTGCGTGCTCAAGGTGGATGAGATGGGAAGAGTGTTCGAGGAGGAGGGAAAATCATGTCTTTTAATTTCCAAAGCACTATTATAGATCACTTCACAGCAAATAGAACCAAGGATGTCAAACAAAAAGGGCTTCCTTTAGAAGCCCTCAGACCCACCACCAGGGGTGAGGGGTGGCCAGGCCCTCCTCCTCCTGTAGTAAATGCTTATTTTGGAAATGAAGGAAAGTGTATAAGTGGGTGAGTAAAATAATTCTGAACATCTCTCCAGCTGACAACATGTTGTCCATCCTTTTGTTTCCCTCACGGTGCCTGTTCCCTCATTAGACCAGAAAATCCTTTGCAGCAGAGACTATGGTTGTCAGGGAGTCTGTGAGGCCTAGCTCTGCTCTCCGCCCGGAATGATGCTCAGTGGCTATTTGATGCAGACCCTTGAACTGTCAACTTGAGAGAAGTAGGGGATCATCAAGAGCAGGGAAGATTTGGCTATGTCAAGAAGACCTTCATTCATTCATTCACCAAACAACGTTGTGATGAGAAAGTAGAATTTGTGACTAAGAAATAAGGAAGAGAGAAAACTAGTGTGCATCTACTGTAGGCAGAAATCGTATTAGATGCATGCATAGGGGGTCACTTAAACCGCCAAATAACCTGGAGGTGGGGATTACTATTGCCATTTGCAGATGAAGAAACTGAGTGGAGACAGAAGTGCAATTGACGTCCAGGTGTATCTAGGTTCAGAGTCTCCGGTCTTTTCGTCCTTTCTCCCTTCCTTCATCTCCCTGGGAGGATATTTTTAACACAGAGTTGCAGAGACCTGAAATGGGTTAACCAGATCTTTATGGAAGCAAAAGATGGATGGGAAGACCTCTGGGTGTCCCTTTCAGCAGAGAATCCTCTGATTCAGGCCACGTAGGCCCCTGATGGGTGCTCAGAGGAGCCCTGTAGGGCAAGCCAAGGCCAGCCTTTCTGAGGTGGGTCTGAAACCATGCCTCCACCAACAAGGAAGCCGTACTCCTAAGGATTGTATGATTCAGAATCTGTTGTAGGGTTAACTTTCTGAAGGAAAAAAAAAAAAGGTATAAACACTGTTGGAGGACTGGGCTGATGAGCTCACTGGAAACCTGAGCTGCAGAAGTCTTAGTCAAAAATGCTGGCTGAGAAACTGCTGGCCCCTGCCAAGCCGGGCGAATGGAAGTTTGCACATTCCCAGGCTGCGTGTTTCAAATACTTTCCGTGGTTTCGCCAGTGGAGGGCGAGGAGGGAAGAATTTGTCATTATCGACTTGGGTCTGCAAAACAGCTTGGCTGGCAGGGAGCTTTGAAATCGCAGGAGGTGGAAAACCTGACTCATGATCTTTGGGGACTTGGGAATGTGGGTTGGCGGGGGAGATGGGAGGAGGGCGAGAGGCAACCAGCCAGGAAAGAGGTGGATCTTTTGACTCAGAATGCATTCTTGCCGGCTCACCTCGGCGACTGCCCCACTCCCTCTGGAGTGAAAGCCCTGTGCAGTTTCCCAAATGTTTTCCATAGGTGCAAACACTTGCTGAGCACCTACTAAGTGCCTTCCATGCATCCTGCTGAATAGCTGATACAACAACCCAAGGAAGTTGGCAGAACGGGCATTTGTACCCATTTTTCTTTTTCTTTTTCTTTTCTTTTTTTTGTTTTTTTTTTTTTTGAGACAGAGTCTGGCTCAGTTGCCAGGTTGGAGTGCAGTGGTACGATCTCGGCTCACTGCAACCTCCGCCTCCTGGGTTCAAGCGATTCTCCTGCCTCAGCCTCCCAAGTAGCTGGGATTACAGGCAAATGCCACCATGCCCAGCTAATTTTTGTATTTTTAGTAGAGATGGGGTTTCACCATGTTGGCCAGGCTAATCTCGAACTCCTGACTTCAAGTGACCCGACTGCCTTGGCCTCTCAAAGTGCTGGAATTACAGGTGTGAGCCACCGAGCCTGACCCTGCACCCATTTTTCAAATGAGGGAACAGGTAAGAAGGTGTAGGAATTGCCCATACCACAGAGCAACTGGCCAAGATGTCAGTTCATCTGCGTGTTGAGGGCCTACCTTGTGCTGGGCACTGGGTCAAGGACTGAGGTGGAAACATGGAGATGATAAGGCCTTTTTCTGTGAAGGGCTCAAAGTTTCACAGATTTGAACCATTTGGTGTTTTTTTTTTTTTCAAGACATTCATGTTTGCTGCCAAAGTGCTATTACTAAGCCATGTGAGGGAGGATGGGCAAGGAGGATGCAGAGCCCGGACTCTCCTGGGGGAGAGGAGACAAGAAGAGAAACACGGTGGCAGGAGGAGCACTGGCTGATGAGTCAGGGGACTTGGCTTCTCAGTGTGGCCTATTGCTAACTGGTAGTGCGACTCAGGAAATGCCACTCGTGCCCCTTCGGGTCTCAGTGTGTGGGGAATACACTCTCCTTGCCAGGCCAGCCTCCCTTTGGAAGCACTGTTCCCTGCGCACAGCTGCCCTCATGGCAATGCCAAGCCCCTGCCACTCTCTGCCTGACCACCTTTCCTGGCTGCAGAAGGAGGCTGCCCCCAAGGTGGGGCTGGCCAGTAATGCTGGGAAGCTCATGCCCCCGAGAGCAATCCTCAACAAAAGACAGATAGGAGTTGGGGGCTAAAGACCCCGATCTCCTCTCCCTTGGACAGGATGACTCTGAAGACGTGTGTTCCACGCGTCCCGGGGCTCCCTGGAGGCACGAGCCCCAGCTGCCCATGGTGGCACCTGCTCCTGGGGCACCCTGCGTTCTCTCCTTGCCACCCCTCACTCACATCCCCACTGGGGCTTCCTGGGACCCCTCCCAGATGAACTCCTTGTGCTCAGATCCTTGTTTCAGGCTCTGCTTCTTGGGGAGCCAAACTCATTTGGGGAGCCAAGTTATTTCTTTGTCTGTAATGGGGAGTCCAGTCTGGAAGGGGCTTCAGCCATCTCCAGCTACCACCCCATTATTGTCTAGAAAGTGCGACAAGAGGCCCAGAAAGGAGAAATTGCTAACTCCCTTGTTGTGACTCTCTCCCTCTCCACCCTGCCCCCAGGCCTCCAGGAGAGCAGCGCTGAGCCCCATTGCCCTGCCTCCAGCCAGGGGCAAGGCTCAGGCCAGGTGCTCAGGGGACAGGAAAGCACAGATTGTGGAGCACCAATGTGGGGTGCTCTGGGCTGTGAGTCCCTGTTGACCCCTACCCAAAGCCTAACTGGCCCCTCAGGTGCCCCCAGGAGAGGGGCTTTGGAGGGGAACCGCAGAGGAGAGCAGGAAGCCAGTGGGGCCTGAGGGCCAAAGAACCCTCACTTGGCCCGGCTGCCACCCGCCTCCCCCTGCCCCACTCCTGCCACGCACATCACATACTAGGACTAAGCCATCGACTGCCCTCTGCTCTCCTGCTCATGCCATTCCCTCTAGCTGGGGTGTGCTGCCGCCCCTCCCCTCACAAACTCCCTCAAAAAGGAGCTCTGGCTTCTTCAGTTCTGCGTGGCCTGCCCTGACATCTCCCCTGCCGTCCCCATCAGGGCCAACCCACCTCCTCCCGTCCCTTCCTGAGCTCCAGAAGACCCCCAGCACAGCCCCCAGAACACAGTCTATGGGGGACCATTGTCGAGCAGTCTGTCTCCCACAGGTGACCCAAAGCTCTCCGAGGGCCGTACTCAGCCTCATTTACCTTTTTATCCTCAGATCCTAGCTTAGATAGCCCTGGAAATGTTTGTTCAATGAACACGTGCAGGAAAATGACTCAACTCTTGTTGGGACCCCAGCGTCACTGTCGTTCCCCACCCTTGTTGTCTCTTTCCCTGGCCAGTCTCCACAGAGACAATAGAGTGAACAAGAGAACGGCCCACTCAGCCAGGCCCAGTGGGAAAAGCAGGGGTCCCACCACCAGGGCAGGTGCCCAGCGGACAGGAGAGCACAGACATAACTGGCGGGGAGTCTGTAGGGAGACCAAGGCCAGAAATATGGGACCCCAGTGCAGACGGGGTCTCAGTTCCGCTGGGTTGTGTAGTCTCAGGGACCTCCATTCACAAGTAGAGGCGTGCGATGAAGCGGCCCCATGACAGAGACCTTCTTGGGACAGGCTTGTAGAATAGTGCTTTTAAAAACTTTCCTAGCCAATGGGATGCAAATGAAATCCTTCTTAAAAGTCCAATACGGAAATATTGTCCTAGTTGATGTGAGGAACTATGGGGGAAGGCTTTCGGGTCTTCTCAACAACCCCTTATTCAAACCACACTGAGAGTCCCCTGGGGTTCCATGGAGCTGCTTAGAAACCCCTGGCCAAGTGGGGGAGAAGCTGGGTTCTGTCTGGGGATCCAGGTTCTACTTTCCCTCTGCTACTTCCAGGCTGTGTAACCCTGGGAACCTCACCTGTCTAGGCCTCAGTTTCCTCATCCCCACAGTGGAGAAAACAGGCTCTCCCTCCCAGGCTCAAAGGTACAACCAAGGTTGTATCTTTTTATGGTCAAACATAGATTTTTATCATCAGGAGGCACAGAAGGACATGAGACATTTTATGTCATCTTGAACCAGGACTTTTTGGAGGCACCAGGGCCCGGGCTGCGGAACACACGCGGCAGCCTCGCGTTTGTCTTTCTTCTCAGGGTTTCAGGCCCTGAGTGCTCATGAGGCACCTCCTTGCCCCAGACCTCATTACCCAGCCAGCTGGTCCCTCATACAGTCATTATTCCTCTTCCCTGGGTGTGGAGCTGCCACACGCCAGCATGGAAAATTCCTTCTTTCCCTGCTCTGCAGTCAAACCCCAGCCAAACCCCAGTCCCACCCTGGGATGGCGGACCCCTAAAGGGAAATGGAGGCAGAGTGTTCTGGCTCCAGGAATCAGCTAATGGAACCTTGTTAATTACTATGTAAATTACTTTAATAGCCTGGATCCCCCTCAGACAATTATTTAAGGGCTTGAGGCCTGAGACTGGGGAGCCAGAGGGAGATGGGGGTCTCCTCTGAGGGAGGGGCGCAGCATTTCCCTGGCCCAAGAGCTCCCTTTTATGGTTCCCCATGGGTGGGGGTGGAGGCACCATGGCAACCTGAGGGAAGGATGATCTCCAGCCTGACCCTAGCCCGTGGGGATCGTGGATGTGACACCGAGGTGCAGGCGTTAAGTCCATCATCAAAGGCTGGAACTGAAAAGGACCTCAGATGATCTCTAGCCACTCCCACCCCTCACTGTGTCCAGGGGGAAACAGAAGCCCAGAGCAGGTGAGTGACTTGTCCAAAGTCACACAGCAGGGTAATAGCCAAGCAGGGGCTGGAACCCTAGTTTCCTATCTCCAGCCCAGGAGTTCTCAAACTGGGCACCCATGGAACACATTGCCCCTGGGTGTCCTGCCTGGAGCATCATATGGTGAGATTTCACCCAGTTTATAGAGAAAAACTTAAAGTGAAAGGGAAGCATTTTCTTGATTTCTGTGTGTAATGTTTAAATAAGATACCCCACAGATATGATATACAGTCATATTTTCTTCCACAAATTTGTTCTTTTTTAAACTATGGAATTAATTATGTAAAATGTCATGGTGTTCTATGAAGGACATCGTGACTTTGAGATTCTCTAACCTGGGAGAGACCCTCAGCCCTAAGCACTTATTTTTATCTCCATTTTCTAGATAGGGGAAGAGAAACAAATACTAACAGACTTGCCCTGGGACTCTCACGGATCAGTGCTCTTTACGCCCTATCACTTGTTAGAAGTGTATGTAAACCAAGAGTGAATAAGTTCTGAGAGAGAGGAGAGCAGGACGCAGAAGGGAGGTGGGGAAGAGTGAGGCTCATGAGGTTCATGACATACAGAGTTGTTGCAAGGATGGCATGCACGTGAGTGAAGCCCTTGAGCTGTGCTGAGGGGGCCCCATGACGCCTCTCCTGGCTGCTCACAGCTGTAGCTGCAGACAGTGGGTCAGCTGGTAAGACGGGCACTGGCCTAGAGTGGTTTACTGTAGCCTGGCAGCTCTGCAGCCACTTACCAGCTGTGTGACCTTGGGCAGCAGCACTGTTCTCAGAGCCTCGATCTCTTATTCTTGTGTGTATGTGTGAGACAGGGTCCCACTCTGTCGCCCAGACAAGCCTCAAACTCTGGGCTCAAGCAATCCACCTGCCTCGGCCTCCCAAAGTTCTGGAATCACAGGCGTAAGCCACCTTGCCTGGCCTTCATCTCCTCATCTGAAAAAGGAGAGTAAGGATGCTTCTCTCACAGGATGGCTGAAACAAAGAAATCAGACAGTACTACATACCTGCCTCGCACAAAGTAATCACCCACCTTCTCCCGCTTTGTCTCTGCCTCTCTCTATATGTAAATAGATCTAAATATAAATTTTTTTCAATTAGGGTCAGGTGCACAGATGTGGGATAAATGCAGTCAACCATCAAAGTTCCCCTAGCCCCTAGCGCCTTCCTTGCACCCCCAGTTTAGTATATCCTCCCTGAGACCCAGAGTGCCCAGAAGGGCTCCACCCAGACCGCCTAGACTTTGCCTGGCCTGTGGGCAGTCCCTGCTGTCCTGTGCTTGGGTGCCCACTGCTTGCTCCCCTCTGTCAGCCCCTAGTCCTCCCCTCAGCACCCTCCCCTGGGAAGCCTTTGCTGCCTCCGGAATGGTGGTCCCTTTGGCCCTCATTGGCTCTGTGGAGGCGTCAGGCCCCTCCTTCTCCTCATCTCTCTGTGGCCTCAGATGGATGTTCCAGTGCGACCTCAGCCTGGGGTTACTTCCTGGAATCTGCTGGAAGGAAAAGGTAGGGCCGTCTGAGCCTCAGCTTCCTCCCCTGGGAGTGGAGGAATAATACTGTGTGCACCAAGACCATGTGAGGGGAAAGGCCTGGGGGCTGTGAGCTGGCCCAGCAGCAGGGATCGTTAATGCTTCTGATGGGTGTAACGTCATCAGTGCTGATGTGTAAAATATGCCAGGCCCTTGGCTTGGTGGGGTCTGGCACGCTGCTTCCCTGCCCTGGCTGCCATTTTCCTTCCCTTCCTGTTTGACCTTGGAAAAAGCCCCTTTCTGTCCACCTGGGCTTGAGTCAGCTCCTGCTGTGTGCTCCCTGCTGCCCACCCTCCCTGTCCCAGCACAGCTTGCAGGGGACTGCCCTGGGCTGCCCATCTGCCTGTCCTGTGCTGGACTGGGCTCCAGGAAGGGAGGAGCTGTGCCTCATTCACCTGGCTCTGGATTGGTTTTGGCTGCAAGGAACAGAAACCAACTAATACTCCTTAATCAAAAAGAGGAGTTTGCTGGAAGGCCATGAATGTGGTTCAAGAGGAGCCAAGAAGATGCAGCTGGCCTCAGGAAGGGCTGGAGCCAGAAAGGGGATGCACTCCACACTTCCCCTTCCTCTCATCCCTCCTTCTTTCTCCCATCTCTGCAGGATTTTAAAGTGGAAGGTTTTGCTCAGCCCCTAAAATGATAGATATGCCATTAGCAAAGTGACAAGTGAACAGCCCACAGTGCACAATGTAGAAGTAAGCGTTCAGCACCTCTCGGATAGCCTTAAGGCCCCCACCTCTCAGGTGTTTACGAAGGTGTTGGGCGTTAGAGATGGAAGGGTTGGTGGAGGAGGAGCCTCTGGAGCTGTGCTGTGTGATGTGTGTCCTTTCTAACAATGATGAGAAACAGCGATACCCAACACCGAAGGAGGCTATGTGTGCCAGCCCTCGTGCCAGGCCTTATGCATTGTAAACTCCCTCAACCCGCTAGTACCATCCGGGGGAGGATCTCTTATCAGCCCCCATTTTGCAGATGAGAAACCAGGGCTGGGAAGGTTAAGTAACTTACCCAGCAAGTTGCAGAGCTGGGATGCAAACCCAGGTCGCCTGACTCGCACGCCCCTGCTCCTAGCCCCGGGATGTGCCGCGTCGTGTGTGTGGCGCACAGTGTACTGTGTGTGTTAGGCACTATGTGTCCACCTGATGGTGCTGATGTAGGTGTGCACATACATGCATGTCTGTGGACACACGTGTGTGCCCCCAGGGGTGTTATGCACGCATGCATGTAGGCAGGGTAGCGCACTGCTTGCTGTGGAAGACTGAGGAGGGAGGCGCTGGCACGCTTGTGTCTGGCTCATTCATCTGCCACAAGAGCGCTGGTGAAGCTTTACCTCGCCGCTCTTTGGTGACCATTTTTCTTACTGAAAAATTTAATGAGCAGAGGAATGGTGGCTGAGCACTGGGGAGCCCTCTGTGTTGAGTAGCTTTGGCAGACAAAGCCCCGGGAAGAGGAGCAGCCCCCCAGCACTCTCTCGGGGTGAACCGCAGCCACCACACAGGGAGAAATACGAGACTTCTCAAGACCCGGGAGACCTCGGAAGGCCTCCTTGGCTGGCTTCTCTCGGCCTTCCCCATCCCAGGGGCAGCGCCACTGGCTCTTCCCAGCCCTGTTTCCAGCCCCACTCCTCCTTGCTCCCACCCGAGTTGCCTTCTGAAAGCCCACGCCATCCTGATCACACTCCTGCACCACAAACTTCCATGGTTCCCGTCTACCCTAAACACACAACCCAACTTCTGTGCCCAGCTATCCTCCACCACCTGGCCCCAATCTGCCTCCCAGACACACTTCAAGGTAGGTGCCAGGGCAGAGACCAGGTCGTGGGGAGAGAAGCCTAGACTGCAAAGTTTCTGAAGGCCGTCACTCTCAGGGTCCAGCTTCGGTCTCCCCACCTTGGCATCCCCGCCTCCACTGGCAGAGGAGTGGGCATATCCTCCTTAAAATTGAACTTGAAGGTGCTGAGGAAGTTTAACTCAGAATCAACAAAGGCTCTGAGTGCCAGCTTGATGCTGGGCCATTCCTTGCACATCCCGCTGCCCGGTCTCACAGCACAGTTTTGAAAGCAGGTGCCTCAACGCCCCAAGTCTAATCGCCTGAAGTCAGAGAACCTGCAAGGAGCAAAACGACCGCAGTAACGATCCCCATGGACTGAGGATCTGCTATGACCACTGTGCTAAAGGCTCTGGCTGTCACCGTCACCTGTGTGACAACCCGAGGGATGAGCCTACACTAGACCCTCGTGATTCATGGACTCCCTATTTGTGAGTTTGCCTACTCACAAAAATTCACTTTCATCCCCCAGTCAGTATTCACACTGCTTTCAGGGTGATTCGTGGACACACACAAAGTGGCAAAAATTTTGAGTCACCTGATATAACCTGATACCTGCTGAAGTAGAACAAGATGACACTCTGCCTTCTTGTTCCAGCTCTCATTTGGCAAACAAGTGTCCTTTGTGTGATCTATTTAGTGTCCTGCTCTTCACATGTTTGCGCACTTTGTTGGTGATTTCACTATTTCAAACTGCCCCCATGCAGAGCGCAAGGTGCCGTCTGGTGTGCTTAAATACAAGAAGGCTGTAATTAATGCCTTTCAGAGAAAATGGTGTGTTAGATGAGCTTTGTTCAGCCATGAGTTACGGCGCTGTGGCCGCAGGTTCAGCATTAATGAATCAACAATATTAAATAAGGTGTCTTTAAACAGAAACACACCTGAAACAAGGCGATGTACTGATCAGTTGATGAAAATGTGACCAGGGGTTCACAGAAACCTAACTCTGTTTTTCCCCTAGGAGCAAAGGTTCAGTATTGCTAATTCAGCATTCTTGGTGACTTTATAGAACATAATTACTGCAAATAAGAATTGATTGTAGACCAGACTGACCAACACAGTGAAACCCCGTCTCTACTAAAAAATACAAAAACTAGCCACACATGGTGGCGTGCGCCTATAATCCCAGCTACTCAGGAGGCTGAGGCAGGAAAATCGCTTGAACCCAGGAGGCAGAGGTTGCAGTAAGCCAAGATTGCACCACTGCACCCCAACCTGAGTGACAGAGTGAAACTTCATCTCAAAAAAAAAAAAAAAAAAAAAAAAGAGGGAGAAACAGAATTGATTGTATTTTCCTCCTTTGCCACTGAAGAAACTATGGCACAGAGAGGTTAAATCACCCACCTGGACTTGCACAGCTGGTGAGTTGCAGATTCTCTTAGAAAAGGAACCAACCCCCCCACACCCCCTGACACACAGACACACACCTTCATGAGAAATGAGATAAATGCTGGTGGCCTGGGACACAAGTGTAGGGGATGAGGTACACAGACTTGGCATTGGCATTATCTGAAGTTCTTTCTTTTTCATTTCTCTGACAATCCTGGTGAGTGAATGTAAGTGAAACCCTGGGCTTGGTGCTTACAGGTCTTTAATGTCTCTCAAACTCCCCTGCTAATTCCACTTTTTAGTAAAGAAAGCCCAGCCCTCAGACTCAGAGCCTCCGGCAAGTTGGCATGTCTAGCTGGGACCTAGTAACAGTTTAGTTTTCATTGTCGTTTTTTTTTTTTTTTTTTTGAGACAGGGTCTCGCTCTGTCACCCAGCCTGGAGTGCAGTGGTGTGATCTCGGCTCACCGCAACCTCTGCCTCCCAGGCTCAAGTGATTCTCCTGCCTCAGCCTCCCAAGTAGCTGAGATTACAGGCGTGTGCCACTACCACTCAGCTAGTTTTTGTGTTTTTAGTAGAGACGGGGTTTCACCATGTTGGCCAAGCTGGTTTTGAACTCCTCACCTCAAATGATCCTATATTGTAGGATATACCTACACACAGGTATCCTATATACCTACACACAGGTAGGTATATCCTACTGTAGGTAGGATATACCTTCAGTCCTCACACTGGCCCCCAAGGGAGGTATTATTGGACCTAAATTTCAGAATGAGGAGTCTGAAGCTCAGAGAGAGAGGTGAAGTGACTCGCCCACCGTCCTGCAGCAAGTGGATAGGAAGCCAGCATTTGCGTGCAAGCCCGTCTGGCTCCAGAAGCCTCCTACAGGAAACCCACACTGCTTCCCGGGTATGTGCCTGGGAAGAGAATGCCTGGGTGATCCATTCCTTTGCTTAGGCCTGTGCTCATGGGGAGTTCGCCTCTAAAGTTCTCCTTGCCCTGGGAAGGGAGGAAAAGCAGAGAGAAAAAGTGGTCTAGGTTTGCGGCTGTGCATCTTTCAGGTTCAGTATAAGTTTTCTGTTGTTGTTGTTTATTTATTTATTTATTTATTTTTGAGACAGAGTCTTTCTCTGTCGCCCAGGCAGGACTGCAGTGGTGTGATCCCGGCTCACTGCAACTTCCGCCTCCCAGGTTCAAGCCATTCTCCTGCCTCGGCCTCCTGAGTAGCTGGGATTACAGGCGCCTGCCACCACGTCTGGCTCATTTCTGTATTTTTAGTAGAGACGGGTTTCACCATGTTGGTGAGGCTGGTCTCGAACTCCTGACCTCAGGTGATCCGCCCACCTCAGCCTCCCAAAGTGCTGGGATTACAGGCATGAGCCACCATGCCTGGCCCAGTGTAAGTTTTACAGTGTCATGGAGGGCTTTGGGAAGCCCTGGCTGGGAGCATGAGCCCCTGGGCTGTGTGAGCCTGAGAAAGCAGCTCGCCCACTCTGGGCCTTAACTCCTCATCACTGCAGTGGAGGAGCTGGACTCAGCGGCCTCTCAGGGTCTGCTAGGGCTCAGCCTGCAGGGCTCAAGGCAGAGGCCTGCTGAGAACTTACTGAATCCTTGGGGTGGTCCCAGAGCCCTGGGTCACATATGTCATCCTCCTTAGGTCATGAGCCCAAGGACTGGAGAGGGGATCACCCTGAAGGATTGGCCTCCAGCCGTCTTTCAAGGATAAGGATAAAATCTTAGGCTAGAGATTTTTACATCTACTTTCTTTACTTTAAAAATATCAATATATAAGATATAATGGTCGAGCTGTTTAAAATGCTACAATCCAAAGGTTCCCACAGCCTTACTGATGTTTTGTCTGAAACATGAAAAGACCGTGATTACCACTTGCTTCCAGTCTCTTTAAGTTTTGTAAGAGGCCTCCTTGTACACAAGATAGTGGTTATCTTTGGGGAGGGAGACTGGAGGTGGCCTGACACGTTCTACTCTTTGCTTCTATTACATTTTTTTTTCTTTTTAACACAAGCATGTGTTACTTTTATAATAGGAGAGATGATGCTTTCAGTAGTTCATTAATGAGGATCAGATTGCTTTGGGCTAAAGTATCTGTTATAGACTGAATGTTTGCGTATCCTCAAAATCTATATGTTGATCACAGCTTGCCAAAAGTAAAAGAAAAAGAAAATATATTTTTGACCAGGTGCAGTGGCTCACTCCTGTAATCCTAGCACTTTGGGAGGCCAAGGTGGGTGGATTACTTGAGGCCAGGAGTTCAAGACCAGCCTGCGCAACATAGTGAGACTCCATCTCTATGTAAAAAAAAAAAAAAAAAAAATGGCCAGGCATGGTGGTGGGCCCCTGTAGTCCCAGCTACTTTGGGAGGCTGAGGTGGGAGGATTGCTTGAGCCCAGGAAGCCAAGGCTGCAGTGAGCCAAGATCGTGCCATTGTACTCCAGACTGAGCAACAGAGAGAGACCTTGTCTCAAAAAATTATATGTGCAATTTTCTTAAAAGAAAATATGTTTGTTGACATCTTAACCCCCAGTGCAATGGTGCTAGGAGATGGGGCCTT
Organism: Theropithecus gelada; assembly: GCF_003255815.1. Classification (NCBI taxonomy): domain Eukaryota; kingdom Metazoa; phylum Chordata; class Mammalia; order Primates; family Cercopithecidae; genus Theropithecus; species Theropithecus gelada. The sequence continues at coordinate 42,434,387 of NC_037674.1, read as the reverse complement.
TGGGAGGTAACTAGAGTTAGGTGGGGTCTTGAAGGTGGGGCCCTCACAGTAGGATTAGTGTCTGTCTCAGTTCCAGCTGTGTAACAAAATATCATAGACTGGGTGGCTTATAAACAACACAAATTTATTTCTCATGTTTCTGGAGGCTGGAAGTCCAAGATCAGGGTGTCCGAATGGTTGGGTTCTAGTCAGGTCTGTCTTCTGGGTTGCAGACTGCCAATTTCCCCTTGTATTTTAACATGGCAGAAAGAGGGTGAGAGCGCTCTCTGAGGTCCCTTTAATTAGGGTACTAATCACACTCATGAGGGCTCCACTTTCTGACTTAATCACCCCCCAAAGGCCCCACCTACTAACAGCATCATATTGGAAGTTAGGATTTTTACATATAAATTTTTGGGGAACATAAACATTCAGTCTATAACATTGTCCTTATGAGAAAAGACATTAGAGAGAGCTCTCTCTCTCTCTCCCCCCGTCAACTCAAGTACACAAGCCCCCACCAGGAAGTGACTCAGCCAACACCCTGGTCTTGGACTTCCCAGCCTCCAGAACTGTGAGAAATAAACATCTGTTGTTTAAACCCCCCAGTCTCTGGTATTTTGTTACGGTAGCTTGAGGAGACTGATACGGTGTCTGTGGTCTTTCTCTGAACCCCCAGAATATTCAATCCAGTACCTCATCACAGAGTCCACAGGCTAGTCCTGACCTCCCACCTCCATGTCCCCAACAAAGAGTAAGCCATTTGTCCACTGTGAGAGCACTCAAGCAAGTCACTGAAGCTCTTTGAGCCTTGATTCCCTGACCTGTGTAATGGAGGTCATGAGTTTTCACCTCACAGCATTGTTGGGAGACACAGTCTTCCACAGGCCCCAAGTGTCCCTGAGTGTCTGTCCCCACATGTTCTTGCTGGGTATAACAGGAGTGCAAGTCCCTGACCTACTGCTCTGTGCCCCAACCTTTGTTCAAGATTGTGTCTGAAGCAAGCAACCTTGGGGGATGAGATAACTTCTTCTCCCAGACAGGGACAGGCTGGCATGACCCAACTCTGCCACACCACCTCTGACCAGAGGTGACTAGACCGGGAATGGATACCTGCCCCAAGGTGGGGCAGTCAGAGTCCTTCTGGAATGTTTCTCGTAAGACCGAGGGAATGAGCGCTTCTCCAGTAGTTGAAGGCTCAAGAGGCAAAACTCAGAACTGTTCAGCAGCTGTGTTTCCTTCCAGGTGAGGAAGGCCAGTGTGCATTGAGAAGGGAAGAAAGTAGTAGGAGAAATAGAAACAAGGTCTAGAAATATCCTACAGTTCCAAGTGTACATGGAATCAACCCAGCCACTTGAGGGGCCTGCCCAGTAGCACCTGAGGCCTCCGTCCCTGGGCAAGAATCTGCCAGGTCCATCTTCGGTGACATGTTCATCACTGACCCAATTCCCTGTGGCCAGGGAATGGGATCCTCTAACACTGGGATTCCTGACCACCCACCTCAGTAGCACCAGGAGGCAGTTTCCAGAGGTGTGATCCTGTGGGTTCGTAAGTCTTCTAAAGGTGCCCACTACTCTGTGTTCAACCAGCCTGGGGTCATTCATTCCTTTTTTGCCTATGTGTGCCTGTTTCTCCAACTAGATTATTACTGCATTGTTGGCACCTTGTTTCAGACTCCATGTACGTGGACAGTGAATGGATTGAAGAGTTCAGAGCATGAGGCCAGAGGCTCAATTGGAGGGATGATCCATAAGATATCAGAAGCCATGACGTGCAACTGGGAGCCATGTGGGGACACAGTCATAGCCACTCTGAAGATTGGGAGATGAGGATGGGAACTAAACAAGGGGTGAAGGTGAGGGGCTGTAGATGGGTGTGAATGGCTGCTGGCACAGCCCCTCAGCTTGCTCAAGTGTCTTTCCCATCCAAGATGCTTTTAAATATCCTGTCCCTCACATTCATGACCCCAAACATTTGTTGTCACCCTGCTCCTCTGTGATCTGGTTGGTAATCTCAGAAACACCAAGAAGAGACATCACAGGGCCAAAGTCTACCCCATTCACCAGCATTTAGAGTAGACTGGAGAAGTCCAATGAAGCTCTGCAGGCCGACTCTCAGGCTTTGACCACAGCCAGGGTGGATGGGGCCAGGACCCTGCCCAACCAAGGGAGTCTGGCCTGGCGAACATTGACACATTTTCTATTCATTTAACAAATATCCATTAAGGACCTTCTATGAGCAGTTACAGTATTCAGGCCCAAATGAATCTATCATAGATAAGAAGCCTGTCGCCTGGTAGAAAAGGTGAGCAATGGGCTGGGCATGGGCTCACGCCTATAATCCCAGCACTTTGGGAGGCCGAGGTGGGTGGATCACCTGAGGTCAGGAGTTTGAGACCAGCCTGGCCAACATGGTGAAACCCCCTCTCTACTAAAAACACAAACAATTAGCTGGGCGTGGTGGCACACGTCTGTAATCCCAGCTACTCTGGAGGCTGAGGTGAGAGAATCATGCGAACTCAGGAGGCAGAGGTTGCAGTGAGCTAAGATCATGCTATTGCACTCCAGTCTGGGTGACAGAGGGAAACTCAGTCTCAAAAAACAAAAAAAAAAAATGAAAAAAGAAAAGAAAAGAAAAGAAAAGAAAAGGTGAGCAATGAATATAGGTAAGTGTGAACTTGAAAAGGAAATGACATGGACCACAGGGGGGAAGGGAGTGTTATCGGGGAAGGCTTCATCAAGGAGGGGCCGTTCAGCAGACTCTGGACAGAAAGGTAGAGCTACACACATAGCAATGGGGAAGGAAGGATGTTCCAAGCTGATAGAACAACTGTCTAGCACCACAAATACTTTTTGAGGACCTACTATGCATCAACTCTAGGCTTCCTATAACCAACACCCTGTGATCAATCAAGGACTTGCCTTATTTCTCTTATACTCACAAGCAAATTCCTGTTGATCCATTCGATCACTTTCTGGCCTCTTTTCAGCCTCACAGCCAGATTTCCTTTGGCCTCCCTCTCCTTTCCTCCCATCTCCTTGAGGCCCCGTCTAGCTTGGCAGCTCTGGGCTATGACATCCCCACATTCCCAACACCACAGGCCTTTGGAATCTGATGTCTCTGAGCCTAGACCAAAAGAGAGCATTCCATGGTACGTCCCCTCCCATAGCCCATCTGTCCCACTGATGGATTTGTTCACTGGGTGGGGGCCATCTAAGGACAAGCACCATTGTTATTTGTGCCGTCATCCAGCATCAGACAAGCACAACATTGGGCTGTGGATAATTCCCGCCAGGAGGGCAATTTAAGGGGCAAGGCACTGCTCCTGATACCCAGGCATCAGTGAGGCAGTTTAGTAGTAAGTTCCAAGTGTCAGCCCTCCATTGAGGGGATGACCCTGAATCAGTCAGGCCCCATTGCCCAGCTCACCAGCTTCGAGGCCCTCTCTGACCAAGGCCTCTACTCCAGGAACCAGGTGCTGATTCGGGGAGCAGCCAGAATAGAGGGGTGAGCAGAGGACCTGAGCAAGCTGGAGCTCAAAGAGGGCTTTAGGAGTCAGTCATACCTGCTGCCGAAAATGTTGGTCCTTCCTCTGCATGCTCTGGCATGGTTTGTCTCTCAATATGACCAGTAGACTAGAATGAATGGTGGAGGCATGATTCCAGCCCAGGCCAGTCTGATTCTAGAATTCTATCAGGGAGAGGGAAGATGCTCACCCCAAATCCCACCACCCAAACCCAACATAACACCCAGACATGTGCTTTCTCTTCTCACCTTTACCCACAAGCTAGACACACATTTTCACGTAGCTGTGGTTATAAAATGCAAACAATTGAAGGTTCTTTTTTTCACTGAATAGTTCATAAACTCTTTCCCACGTTCTGAGAGCATCTGCATTGGAATCATCTCTGAGTTGGAGACCTGGAAGTCCTGGAGCCCAGTCCCACAGGGGACTGCTGGGAGATGGTGTGGAACACACCTCAGCATTGTCCCCCGACCCCGCCCACCACCTAAGAGTGAGAAGCTTGAGTATTTATTCCCCAACTTCCGACCTTCATTAACTGTGGGGCGGGGGTGCTTCCAGGGATGTCACCTTGGGCTGAGCACATTTCTGTAGCCAGAGAGAGCCCACGGGCTGAGCTGCAGCTCCTCACAGGGGGAAGCCGCTGGTGTGCTTGGGAAGAGATGGCCTCCAGAAAGTGGGTGGCCATCAACAGTGTCTCCCACACTTGGACAGCCTGTGTGATGTCTTCCAGGCTCAGCTTCCTCATCTGTAAAACGCAGAGAAGATGACCTTCCTTCTGGGGCTGTGGTGAGGGGCACGCAGGATCAGGGACAGGAAAAGGCTTAAGGGCTAGAAGCAGGTTGGGTGGGTGTGAGTTTCTCATGTACACTATCAGTGAGAAAGGGGGCTGGCCTCAGCATCTCTGTGGTGGTGCCTACAGCACGAGGCACAGGCTGCACCTGCTGGGACTGGAGACATTCCCTAGGCTTCTCAAAGTGGGCAGCAGGTATATCTGCCCCACTCAAATACCCCTTTGCAGACAGTCCTCAGCTAAACGGCCTCCCTTCCATAAACAGCACACTCTGTCTTTGGAGAACTACTCCCCAGACTCCCGTGCCAAGGGTGCTGTTCTGATGGGGGCTGCACGTTTTCTAGCCAGATCAGGAGGGGCTTTCGTTTGAACCTCTATCCTGGGGAGACAATGAGATGTCTAGGCAGGGGACCCATTGGTTGGGTCACTGTGCGCTTCAGTTTCCTCATCTATAAAGGCAGAAAGTTGGAGCAAGTGATATTTCTGACCCCTCTGTCAGAGGCCTTTGAACCAGACTGACTCCATCTTGAATAACTGCTGGGTAAAATGAGGCTGAGAGCTGCTGGGCTGCATTCCTGGTACATTAGGCATACTTAGTCATAGGATGAGGTAGGAGGTCACCACAAGATACAGATCACAAAGACCCTGCTGATAAAACAGGATGTGGTAAAGAAACCAGCCAAAACCCACCAAAACCAAGAGGCAATGAAAGTGACCTCTGGTCATCCTCATTCCTCATTATATGTTAATTCTAATTCATGAGCATGCTAAAAATCACTCCCATCAGCGCCATGACAGTTTACAAATGTCATGGCAATGGCAACGTGGAGAAGTTACCCTATATGGTCTAATGGGGGAGGAATCCTCAGTTCTGGGAAATCCCCATCCCTTTCCTGGAAAGCTCATGAATAATCCACCCCTTGTTTAGCATATCATATAATCAAGAAATAACTGTAAGTTTACTCAGTCAAGCAGCCCATGCCACTGCTCTGCCTATGGAGTAGCCATCCTTTTGTTTCCTTACTTCTCTAATAAGCTTGCTTTCACTTTACTCTACAGACTCACCCTGAATTCTTTCTTGCATGAGATCCAAGAACTCTCTCGGGGTCTGGATCTGGACCCCTTTCCGGTAACACCTCTGCCCCTGACAGAGCGTCAATGTGTGTAGAAGTGGAACAAAAGTTAGGAGGAATCAAGAGAAGCAGGCCCTCCCCACGTTGCCCTCCCCACCCTTCTCCCGTTTCCACCCAAGTTCCCCTCATCGGAGCCCCTCTCCCAGGTGCCCAGTGTTCCCAGCTGGGCTTTTCCCATACCATGAGAAATTGAGGCATGGCCCCTTGTCACTTACCTGACATCACATCAGTCCAATAGCTGGAAGGGGCAGTGCCTAGCAGAGCTTGGGAGCCTGGGTCCAGGGCCCACACTTCAGATCACTGAACTCTCCTAAAAACCACTCAAGGAAAGTCATGGGAACTTAGGTCAAGTCCTATGTGCCAAGATGTTCATCACAGCATGTTTGCCACTGGGATTTAACCACATAGTCAATAATAAGAAAATGGGCCAGCAAATTGTGAAACAGATGCTGGGTGACAATTACACCGCCACAACAATAATGCTTTTTGAAGGTATTTTAATGACATAGAAAAATCATTCATGAAAGTCTAGTGCAGAACAAGGAGGCGTGATAAAAATAGCATGGCCTCAGCCACCTGCGTGCCCTTCACTGCCCTCTCCTGCTGCAGAACTCGGGACAGTGGGAAGGACAGGGCCCTCCTCCTGGAGCCCACATTGACTTGCTAGTAAGTTATTATTTTCCTGTTTTTAAACTCTGACATATTAGAGAGCAGAACGCAAACTTTGTACCATATTTAAGGTAAGACACGAGACTTCACGTAACTTTTATGCTCATCGTGGCTGCGTCAGCTGCACCCCCCTTTCAGTGCCTGTGTGCTCTCTTCCCAGAGGCTGCTGGAGGGAAGCATCAAGATCTCTGCTTCAGGTGAAGTCCAATCCCCCATTTGAGTACAACGTCCTCTGTGGCCAGTCTCATTTGGCTTATTCTTGACCCCTGAGGCATCAGCGGAATGAGCTTCAGGTCTCAGGAGCTGGGATGGAGCAGGAGCAACTTGCTCACTTTATGATATAAAACCACATCAGTTCAGGAGCAAAAGACATAAAGTCTAGTTCTAGCGCTTGCTGCAGTGTGACTTTGGCTTTTTGAGATAAGCAGATACTGAGAAAAGAATCTGAGTGCAAGCAATTGACTTAGGAGGTGATCCCAGGAAGCACTGGAAGGAAATTGACGATGAGTGAGAGGGAAGGAAAGGAAAGCAATATCCATGCATTGATAAGCTGGTCACTGCTGTAGGCTGCCAAGCTCATCCCACTTGGCAACTGTAGGAGAGCCTATATAAAACACACTTCAAAGTTGTCCCACCTGAAAAGAGAGGAGGAAGGAACACTTTATCCTTTATCTCCCATTATTGATTGACAGCTGCTCTCAGGATCATGACCTTCTCAGCCCTTTCCTCTACCCTCAGGACAGGCTAAAAAAAAAAAATCCTCAAGCAGATTCATTGTTGTTTGCAGTAGGATGGCAGGTATTCAAATGAGAAGTGTCAAGGGCATGTAGCAATTGATCCTTTTTTTTTTTTTTTTTTTTTTTTT